>NC_092389.1:41979426-42279426 GCF_030028105.1 Mobula birostris
ACATGGTGACACTTGTGGGTTGCCCCCTACCCCCTGCACATCCTCTCTGATTTGATTTGATGCAACTGACACATTTCACTGTATATTTCAAGGTACATTTGACAAATGAAGCTTATTTTTCCATCTTCTCTTTAATGGTACTGGTACAATGTGTGGTGGGGTGGAGATACGTCTCTACCAAAAGAGGTGTAAGGTGCTCCTTCCCTCCGCTGGCCTGCAGGTCACCCTTGGCCTCCAATCAGGGTCGCATGAAGCCATGGGAGCAGCTGGTGGATGGTTGTATGAGCCGCTGGTTCATATCACAAGTTTGAATTGAATTGACTTTATTTCTTACATCCTTCATATAGATGAGGAGTAACAAGTCCTGGTTATGCAAACATTGACACCAGACAGACAATCTCTGAAGACTACTCATAATGGCTACTGATAATTACTGATAAACATCTTCTAAAGACACTGCCCAGAAGGAGGCAATGGCAAACCATTTCTGTTGAAAAATTTGCCGAGAACAATCATGGTCATAGACCATGATCACCCACACCAGACGACATGGCACACAATGATGATGGCTGGTATTAGTCTGTTCTTGTCAAATGTATAAGGTACAGTGAAAAGATTTTGTCTGCATGACATCCAATCAGATCATTTCAAACATAAATACTTTCAAGGTTGTAAATGTAAAGCAGAATGTAGAATTCAGAGTAAGTGCAGAAAGACAAGTATTTTATTTATTTACTTATTTCCTAATACAGCATTGTAACAAGTCTGTCGCCCAACTACACCCATGTGACCAATTAACCAACCAACTGGTATGTCTTTGGAATGTGGGTGGAAACTGGAGCACCCAGAGAAAACCCACTCGGTCACAGATACAAACACCTTACAGACAGCAGTAGAATTCTGCCCAGGTCGCAGATGCTTTAATAGCATTCTACTTACCGAGAGGTAAAGAAGGAACAATTGGGGTGGAAGGAGTCCTTGATTATGTTGAAGTAGCGGGAAGTCTTTAGCCAGAGAGTTGCAACCTGAGGAATTCATTGCCACAGGCAGCTGTGGAGGCCAAGTCATTGGGTATATTTAAGGCAGAGGATGATAGATTCTTGAGTAGTCAGGGCATGAAGGATACGGGGAGAAAGCAGGAGATTGGGGCTGAGAGGAAAATTGAATCAGCCATGATGAAATGGTGAAGCAGGCAATGGGCCAAATGGCCTAATTCTACATTGAGGCCATATCGTTTTATGATCTAAGTGTAGATAGAATCAGTGGAGAGAAAATTGTTTTGCCTGATGGACCGGGCTGTATCCACAACTCTCCACACTTTCTTGCACTCTTGGGCAGAGCAGTTGCCATACCAAGCTGTAATGCATCTAGATGTGATGCTTTCTTTCTTCATTTTATCTATAAAAGTTGTTAGGAGATATTGGGGACATGCCAAACTTCCTTAGCCTCCTGAGGAAGCAGAGGAACTGGTGTGTGTTTTTTGGCCATAGCATCCTCGTGGCCGGACCAAGTGAAATTGTTGGTGGTTTACACCCTGAAAACTTGAAACTCTAAACCGTCTCCACCTCAGCACCAGAACTATTGATCAGGTAACAGGAGATAGATAACAGGTAGTCGCTTATGACCCTGTTAGACTGCAGACTGAGTCTTTTTATTTTTATTTGGAGCAGGAGAAATCAGCATCTAACTGAGAAGTGTGAGCACCACTCACTCATGTACAGACTCCTGTTGAATGTGACTGCTAACCAACACATGAAATATTCAATCTCAGTAAAAAGAACCAAATATAAACTGTCTATGGAAGTGAATAATTATTGATGCAAAACTGATTGTAATTGAGAAAGATCCACCTAGGGATTCTTACAAAAAAGAAGATCTGACACTTCAGGAAAATGTATAATTTCTGTATCGAGGCATCTGCAAATGTTCAGGGCATGCACCGGAGACCCCAGTGTTGATATATCCTATGAAACTATCTGCTCTGCTTGAGAGGATTCTGAAGAATGTTTGAACTGATTAGTTGCAGCACATGGTTTGACTGCCAGCTACTCCCCTCCATCATGCAGAAAATTTTGTACCAGGCTTATAATATTTAATTAAGTATCTAGGAATCTCTGCAGCCAATATTAGCATGTAAATGCATTTTTAAAATAGATCATGAACAGGACACTATCTTCAGCTCACCTTCACACCAATTAATGGTGAGTTAGAAGGAAGTTGAGACAATGCCAGCTCAAACATAATTCCACAATTAGGTAACATAGGATATAAAGCATTGCAGCACAGGGACTAAAAGTTGAACGTTCAGAGTTGAAAGTTGAGTTTATTGTCATATGTACAAGTACAGGTAAGCACAAATGTACTGAAAAACTTACTTAGCAGCAGCATCACGGGCGCATTACCTCAGATAATCAACATTCACAAGAAAAAACAAAAATGAAATATAAGTTATGCACAACTTTTACAAGAAAGAACAATAAAGTCCATTTTAGTGCAAAGTGGTCAAATTGTTGTTAAATGGTAATGATTAGGTTTGGCTGTGTTCAGTTTGCAACTCCAAAGCATAAAACTAATGAAAGGAAAACAAAGGAGCTGGGATGAGCATGTCTGCTTCATTTTATTTTAATGAGGCGCGCATACATGACGTGGTGGTGTTATAACGTATGCCATTCATGTACTTCTTACATATAAGCCATAATAAATTATGTAAACAACAAAGAATGCTTAATCAAGCAATATATTTACAATATTACTCAAATATTACTGAAATATTAAATACACAACACTCCTCTCTCTACTTAGCTATAAACTCCAACGCAATATAGAATACAACTCAACAATATACACAGTAGAATTCATCTCAACTATATACTATATAATACAACTACTATGCAGACATCCACACCATAGTAAATTTTAAATTATCCCATTCAGGTCTAAAGATATAATTTCTGTGGAGGAATTCTTACGCTTGTGGGATAACATCTTTCTTGACAAGGGGGTTACTCTGCTTGGCAGATGAGACTTGTTGCTGTGAAAATAGTCTCAGGTTCTGGGTTTTCCTCCGTGGAGGTTGTAGGAGTAAAGTTTGGGACTGCAGGAAGTGGTTCTGACAGATCTAGACATGTTGCCATCCCAGACAGTACATGGCAAGCTGCTCAATCTGCTGATCTATCCCAGGCCATCAGACAAAGCTTCGAGCCAATGTTTTCATTTTGACCACACCTAGATGACTGGCACATAGCTCCTCCAACACTTTAACTCTCATCTTCAATGGTACAACAACTCTCAACCCCCAATAAGGCAAGCGCCCATAAAGGGCAAGTACATCCCGGTGCTGGTAAAAATGGGCACACTAGAATTTCTGCTGCACGTTTCAGCAATTTTGGGTGGCCATGTAGACTTGAGACAGTGTGGGGGTCTTTTCTGGTTTTCCTTTGGATCTTTTCTGTTGTAATAGGGAGACTTTGCATTAGGGAGAATACATCGAGAGGAGTATCCTCCTTTGTAAGTTTTACTGGTATTTCTTTTTCCAAGGATAATTAGGACAATCCATCAGCATTTCCATTATTAGGTGTCCTCTCAAATTCGATCTTGTAGTTGTGTCCTCCAAGAAATAGAGTTAATCTCCGTATTCGTTAGCAGAACGCCCCTCTGTGAATTGAAAATGCACAGTAGCAGTTGATGATCAGTAATGAGGGTAAACACTGTCCCGTACAAGTACTAATTAAAACGTTTTACACCCCAAATCAGACTCAAGGGCTCTCTGTCAATCTGTGCATAATTTTTCTCTGCAGCGGTAAAGGAATGTGATGCAAAGGCCATGGGGTGTTAATTTCCATCACTCCTAACATGTGACATGACTGCACCTACACCATAAGACAAGCCATCACAGGACGATGTGGATCAAGATGTGTAAGTATCTGACGTCACCATTTCCTTTGTCCATTGCCATTTCTTCCTGATCTGCAATAATGAGTTCAAGGGGTGGACCATAGTAGCCAGCTTTCGCAGAAGCCTGTTATAGTAATTGAAAAATCCAAAGAAGATTGCAACTGTGACATGTCCCTCTGGCCTTGGGGCATCCACCTCTGCCTGAATTTCCTCGGTACACAGAGTAAACATTGTGCATCAATGGTCTAACCACAGTAAGTGGTGCTTAGTTTAAAGAGTTCTCATTTATCGCATTGTGCTCTGAGCTCATAATCTTCTAATCTTTTTAACACTGTTGTGAGATTTTGGAAATGTTTCTTAACATCCAGGTAACACTGAATGCCTGGGCAGCCTCGCTGCACCTGGTCCCTGACTTTATGCCAGAGTGCAGGTGCAGATGCCACTCCAAAAATAAGCCAATTACAGAGGTAAAGGCCTTTATGAGTGTTTATGGTGAGAAACACTTTGGACTCTTCTTCCATCTCCATCTGTAGGTAGGCCTCAGCTAAGTCCACCTTGCTCGCATGTTTCCCTCCAGATAGGTTTGCTAAGATATCCTCTCTCCTGGGCAGAAGGTATGGATCTACTTTCAGTACTGGGACAAATCCTAACAGACCCATTCTTCTTGGCTACTGGGACCACTGGCATTGTCTATGGGCATCACTCAAACTTGGAAAGAAATCTTTTAGCCCTCATGTGATCTAGCTCACTGGCTACTTTGTCATGGATGGTATAAGGAACCAGATGAGCTTTGTAAAATGTGGGCGTAGCATTTTCATTTTTAACCATACAACCATATAACAATTACAGCACGGAAACAGGCCATCTCGGCCCTTCTAGCCTGTGCCGAACGCTTACTCTCACCTAGTCCCACCGACCTGCACTCAGTATTTGTCACTATTTTACCCCTGATATGTTTGAGTTTTCCAATGCCATTGTGAACACTGCTGTGGCATCACCCATTACCTTTCTTAATTCACTTTCAGTTGACTCTGTTGCAGAGGATGCGGTATGCAAATGGTGGGTGGATCTCCAATCTACTTGTAGTTGTCTCTGCCAACACGTCCATAAAATGTTGGCCCTCCTCTTTTTACCACATACAAACTCAGGTAGTTCAGTTGTAGTTCAGACCAGACATCAGAATGGAGAAGAAATGTGATCTAAGTAACTCTGACCAATTGGTGCCAGATGGGCTGGATGAGTATCTCAGAAGCTGATGATCTCCTGGGATTTTTATGCACAACAGTTTCTAGAATTTACAGAGAATAAGGAAGGTCAGGAGAGAATGGCCAAACTGGTTCAGCCTGACAGGAAGGTGACAGGATCTCAAATAACATGTTACAACAGTGGTGTGCAGAAGAGATCCTCTGAACAATCAGTTTGTCAAACCTTGAAGTGTAGAGCTACAACAGCAGAGAACTATGCTTGCAACATTGAGACCATAATACATGGAAGCGGAATTAGGCTATTTGACCCATCAGGTCTGCTCCACCATTCCATCGTGACTGATTTATTATCCCTCTCAACCCCAATTTCCTACCTTCCCCCCATAATCTTTAAAGCCTTTTCTCATCAATAACTCATCAGCCTCCACTTTAAAAATACCCAGTGGTTTGTCCTCTATAGCCGCCTGCAGCAATGAATTCCACAAATTCACAAAAGCACTAATTATTAGGTATAGGTTGTGTCTAAGAAAGTGGCTACTAAGAGTATTTCATTCCTCACTTTCCCACTACAGTTGCCACGTGGTGGTCTGTGATCTACATTATCCACCAAGTGATACTTCTAGCAACCAATAACGAGGATTGTGAACAGTCTGAAGAATCACAGCACTAATTTCAGCATAAAGACCTGAAATTTGTAATTATCTTCTGTTCGTGCACGAAGTGTGAATAAATATCAGTGGGACGGTGCTACTTTCACAGCTTGTCGGCTGCTGGTTAATTGTTTGTCACTTCTGGTGACAGTTTGTACATATTCTTAAAGAGCCTTCGAAAACTGTGAAGATTGAAACGGAAGTATTTTTAATGCCTTTTAGGGCAGTCAGGTTCACTGCATGACTTGACTTATCTTGAAGGACGTGCAAATGTTCATTGAAAAAGACCACAAGAAGCAGTTTGGGTGGATTCAGAAACAAAGCAAGATATGGTTTCTTTGAAGAGAATGATCAAACAAGGAGAGGCAATTTCACTGTAGTCTTTGCAGTTCCTTCCACACTGTTTCACAACTGGCAAAGTGTTCTTTGGAAGTAAAGGTTCTGAAGTAATTTGGGAACCAAAGCCAATGTGATGATAAGCAAGTAATTGGTTTTAGAAATGTTGATTGAAGGAGAAAATAAACTTAATCAGCAAAGGAATCCTGGGTATAGTTCACCTATACATTTGAGAATTTGGGTTTTCTTCATCCATAAGGATCACAGATTAACTTTATTTGCCATATACACTGACATGTTTAGGAATTTTCTGTGGCATGTCGGAACAGGGTACAACATGCAACAATAAAGTTAGAGGCTAAAGTATGGATATGGAATAAAATGTGTATAAATACATTAATATCAGCATGTATTTACAATGTCAACACATTATAAAAAGCGGTTTAAAGTGTTTATAGTGCAGTGCAGTGATTGAGGTAAGAGATAGAGAGGGGTGGGGGAGGAGCTAACTAGAATGGTTGTCAGATATTGAAAGCTTTCTAATGGTTTAAAATAAATGGTAAATGGATGGGGTGAGCCTTCATCAAAGAAGGAATACTATTCACACACATCCAGGGATGGCATGAATAGCTGCTGGTTTATATATATATACCTGCTGGTTTCATGAAATGGAAACACAACAGACTGTGAATGCTGGAATATTGGGCAAAACAGAAGATGTTGGAGAAACTCAGTAGGTTAGACTGCATTAGAGGTCTAGATAGAGTGGACATGGAGAGGATGTTTCCTGTAGTGCGGGAGTCCAGGACCAGAGGGCACAGGCATCCCTTCTTTTGCCAGTAGATTCTGAATCTGTGGATCTTATTGCCACAGGTGGCTACTGAGGCCAAGGCATCGGGTATGTTTAAAATGGATGTTGATAAGTTCTTGTTAAGTCAGGGCATCCTAGGTTAGGGGAAGAAGGCAGGAGAATGGGGTTAAGAGGGATAATAAATCAGCATTGATTGATTGCCAGAGAAGGCTCGATGGGCCAAGTAGCCTATTTCTGCACCTATGTCTTATGGTCTTATGATCTGGATGCTGTAGGTGACAGCCTTCATCTGGACTGCAGTTAAAACATGAAACTGTCATGATTATTCTGATGAAAGAATTAATAGAAAATCTTTATGAGCAAAAAATGTTTATTCCACTTAGCTGGGGTGTCTCCTTCTCTAGTGACTGAGATGCTGGATTGGAGCTCAGGTGGACCATGACCTCCTTTTGCACCACAGGTACACGTTTGCTCCTTTTATTTTTTGACAAATGCAAGAACTCAGTACATAGTTGGTTCACAAGGAGACAACAGCTTATAAACTTGCCTGGTGTTGATAGCCGAGAGAGGGATGTTGGATGATGTTTGTGATTTATACACACTCAGATACCTCCACCTAATAAAGTGGTCACTGTTGTATGTTCATGGTCTTCTGCTGCTGTAGCCCATCCACGTCAAGGTTTGACACGTTGTGCATACAGCGATGATACTCTGCACACCTCTGTTGTAATGCATTGCCTTCTTGTCAGCTTGAACTGGTCTGGTCATTCTCCTCTGACGTTTCTCATTGACAGGTGTTGTCACCCTCAGAACTGCCACTCACTAGATGTTTTTTTTCGCTTTTCACACCATTCTCTGTAAATCCTAGAGACTGTTGTGTGTGAAAAATCCAGGAAATCAGCAGTTTCTGAGATTCTCAAAGTATCCCATCTGGCATGAACAATCATTCCACAGTCAAAGTCACTTAGATCACATTTCTTCCCCATTCTGATGTTTGGTCTGAACAACAGCTGAATCTCCTGACCATGTCTGCATGCTTTTATGAATTGAGTTACTGCCACATGGCTGATAAGATATTTACATTGACGAGTAGATATACAGGCATACCTAATAAATACCGTCGCCTTCTGTAAGGAGTTTATAGGTTCTCCACATGATTGCGTAGGTTTCCTCCGGGTACTCTGGTTTCCTGCCACAATCCAATGATGTACCAGTTGGTAGGTTAGTTGATCATTGTAAATTACCACAAGATTAAATTGGGGGTTGATGTGCGGCAAGTCTCAAAGGGCCAGAAGGGTGTATTCCATGCCGTATCTCAGTAAATAAATAAATAAAAGAGGTCACTAAGTGTAAGTGACTTGGGCATGAATGTGGTGGATAAGTTTTCAGATCATGCTAAAATAAGTGGTGTTTTAGACAGTGTAAAAGTTACAGGTGCATATTAATAAGCAAGGTGATCAGACTGAGCTTTGGCAAATCAGTTTCAATCCAGATGAATGTGAAGTAATGCACTTTGGCAGATCAAACCAAGGCACAATTTATTGTTATAAGTATTAACTGCCAACAATAATGATTGGTAGGCACAGAGACAATTTGTATTAACTGACAAATATCTTTATTGATTCAGTTAACTGCAAGCAGGTGAATTTACAAAACTAAGTACCTGTGTGCACACTCACGAGGTTTCCCTGACTCTCCATGAATAGTCAAAGAATAGAAAAGATAATATCCGAGAAAAGAAGTGTTGGATTAGGGTGTAGAGCTGTTATTTTCCTTGTAGTTTAACTTTCCTGTGCCTTATGCATTTTTTAAAATAATTTTTAAATCTGTTTTGTTCAGCATAACAAAACTTTCAATTTCCAGATACACTTACATTTATATTTCTTCCCCTCACAGATATCAAGTATCAGAACACTTCCATCAAAATATAGACATCATCACAACATCCTGTACAAAAGCCTTTATTAGTGTAGCAGACAGGTTTACATCTATATACTGCAGAAAAGGTTGCCATGTTTTATGAAAACTATTTGTTTTTGAGTGCAACATACATGTCAAAAAGTCCAAAGGAATGTATTCTATGATTAATTTACGCCAACCAAAAAGTCCAGGCGCCTTATCGGATATCCAACAAAGTAAAATTTTCTTCCTCGCACAAAAAGTCAAGATGTTAAAAAGATTTTTCTGATGTGCATTAATAATTAGGCTGCGTAAGCCTAGGAGAAAAGACACTGGGTCCAGTTCAAGCTCTATCTTTAGAATCTTTTCCATTTCACCCAAAATATCACTCCAGTATGCCTGAAGTTTGGTACAAGTCCAAAAACAGTGGGTGAAAATTCCAGTATTTACTTTACATTTAGAACACATTGGAGAAACCCCTGTCTTAAATTTCGAGAGACGATCTGGAGTCAGATGGGCTCTATGCAGAATTTTGAGTTGCAATGCTTTAGTTCTATTACAAACTGAAATCTACTTTGCATTATCACAGATGTCTTCCCATATTTCAGCTGTAATTTCTACTCCCAGCTCTTCCTCCCAGACCCTTCCCAGCTGCTCAGCCTCTCCACAAGAACATTCCCTCAGGATGCTGTAAAAAGTACTAATAGAGACTTCACCCTTAGAATGAAACACTCTGTTTTCCATGTCAGAACTATAGAAATCAGTTAACAATTATGTTTTTTTCTGTATATAATCTCTTATCTGAAAGAAACGAAAAAGATTCTTGTTGGGTATGTTAAATTTCTGTACTATTTGACTAAAAGACATCATCGTTCCTTCATCAAACAAACCTCCTAGATGGAAAATACCCTCAGAAATCCAAAGTTTAAATCCAGAATCCATTATGCCGGGCTGAAAATCTGGACCTGCCAGTTATTGGAGTGAAGGGTGATATTTTCGCTGCGTTGCCCTCAATTGGTCACACCGCCCTCCAAGCCCTGACTGTATTAATTGTTATTGGATTGCGACAATATTCCTTAACTAGTTTCATCTTATTGAGGAAAAGCAAATTAATAAGAGTGCCTTTTGCTAGCGAAGCTTCAATGTCTAGCCAAATTGAGGAGGGGTCCCTGCAAACCCAGTCAACCACAGAAGATAAAAAGGAACTTAATTGATATTTTTTGATGTCTGGAAAATCCAGACCCCCTAGACTACTGGGAAGCTGTAACTTAGACATTTTAATACAGGGTCTTTTTTTGTTCCAGGTGAAAGAAACAAACCAGCCATTTATTTTTTTAAGTATTTGTTGGGTAAAAATGACTGGAATCATTTGTATTGAGTAGAGCAGATGAGGAAGAATATTCATTTTGAGCAAGGATATTCAGCCAAGCCAAGAAAAAGGAAGAGTGCTCCATCGCTCAAGATCCTGTTTGATTTTGTCAAATAACTGTGTAAAGTTAGCTTTGAACAATTGATCAAAGGTAGGTGTGATAAAATATGCCTAAGTAAACAAAACCTGTCTGCGACCCTGAGTGTCAGATACCTGCTGCAGATTCCCCAGAGGCATAGCCTCTGATTTAGTAACATTGATTTTATAACCTGAAAAGGCGCTAAATGAATTGATGCATTGTATAAGGTGGTGCACTGATATAGCAGGGTTTGATAAGAAAATTAGAACATCATCTGCATACAATGTAATTTTATGTGACTTTAGTCCGATGTCTGGAGCAGATGTTTTGGGGTCTTGCCGAATAGCCTCAGCCAATGGATGTTGAGGGCGTTGGCCTGGGCCCGGTTTTAGCAGCAGCGTACGATGAGCTCTTTCCACTTTAATCTGCCCAGCCTTGGTTTCCAAATCAAGGAAATTAGGCAACCAGCCCTCAAAAACCTTTGCCGGTTCGCTGCCTTCTGTACCTTCAGGTAGACTGATGATTCATATATTCTTTCTCCTACCTCTGTTCTCAAGATCATCGATATAGTCAGACGGGCTTTGAACTTGCTTTTCCTGCGCCCGGATGCAGCTTTGGGCCTGATCAGTTACAGTTTCTACCATGGAAACTCGGCCCTCGGCTTCAGTCGTTCTTGTATCAAGGTTTTTAAGCTCCAGTGTGTGGTTTTGGAGTGTTAGAGAGAGTGCAGCCAGCTTCTCATTCATCACTTTGGATATGTTCTCTGTAACTTCCTGAATTACTTGACGAAAAGCAGGGTCCAACGTGTTAGCATAGCTAGCTCCTCAGCCCCGGGAGAGCACTCTGTGCAGCCCATCTTGGCCACCTTTTTAGTACCTTTCGATGGCATGCTGTTGAAGCAGCTCAAAAAAATACTCATCAATGTGCATGTCATTAAATCCGACACTTGGGCATTTTAAAAAAAAGTTGAAACGAATAGGTTTATATGGGAAATTATCAGTGTTGCAGTGCTGAGCTCAACAAAGCAGACTTTTCACTGCGCTGCCATCTTGAAAAAAAAGCCTTATGCATTTTTATATAATCACCTATGTAAACTTCTGGTTTAAGATGGTGCTACTGAAGTTGTGCAACAGCTTACTGGTGGTTCAGAAGGCAAGAGATACAACCAAAAGCATCATTAATAACACTTTTTATGAGATAAACTGTGGTAAACTATCACAGCAAACAATGAAGAGGTGAGCAGAGGCGAAGCTGACTCGAGGGATGAGCCGCGCTGATGCGTTGCAAAGTCAAGGCAGAACATGTTCAAGGCAGTTTACAGAGACAGAGATGGAGTTTCAATGAGTGATTCAAAGCGGAATCAGGGCGGAAACGTTTTGTTGCCTGTTCACCTAAACTGGGTGCGAGGTTGAATCGCTCCAAGTTCTGATCTAATTTGGAGAGGTCGAGAATGGCTTTGGGTTGGGCGGTGAAGTGTAGGCCCTGCACCGGGGCCCGGTGGGGCACGACCCAGTGTTTGGACAATTCAAACGCCAGCCCAGATAGACCAGGAAGGCAGGGTGCCAGAACCAGGACGGATTTCACTCGCTCTGTCATGATGTTCACTTCTCTCTCTGCATGGGTAAGAATGACCCCATATAGCGCTCTTTGGAGCAGTACAGTTGTCTTAGTCTTTTACTGAAAGTGCTCCTCGGTTCAGCCAAGGTGAGGGTGAGAAACATTGTCCAGAATTGTCAGGATTTTCCGTGGGTCCTTTGTTCTACCACAGCCTCCAGTGTGTCCAGTTTGACTTCTATAACAGAACCAGCCTTCCTAATCAGTTTATTGAGTCTGTTGGCATCACCCGTGTTGATGCCATTGCCCCAGCACACCACCGCATAGAAGATTGTACTGGTGACAACAGACTGGTAGAACATGTGAAGGAGAGGCCTGCATACTCCAAAGGATCTCAGTCTCCTCAGGAAGTAGAGACAACTCAGGAAGTAAAGGTTAATTTACAGGTAAAGTCTGTGGTGAGGAAGGTAAATGCGATGTTAGCATTCATTTCAAGGGGACTAGAATATAAAAGCAAGGATGTAATGCTGATACTTTATAAGGCACTGGTGAGGCCTCGCTTGGAGTATTGTGAGCAATTTTGGGCCCCTTATCTTAGAAAGGATGTGCTGAAACTGAAGATGGCTCAAAGGAGTTTCACAAAGATGATTCCAGGATTGAACGGCTTGTCATATGAAAAGCGCCTGATAGATCTGAGCCTGTATTCACTGGAATTCATAAGAATGAGAAGTGACCTCATTGAAACCTATCGAATGGTGAAAAGCCTTGATAGAGTGGATGTGGAGAGGATGTTTCCTGTGGTGGGAGAGTCGAGGACCAGAGGACGCAGCCTCAGAATAGAGGGGCATCCTTATGGAATGGAAATAAGGAGGAATTTCTTTAGCTAGAGGGTGGTGAATCTGGAATTCATTGCCACAGGCAGCTGTGGAGGACAAGTCTTTGTGTATATTTAAGGCAGAGGCTGATAGATACTTGACTCGTCAGGGCATGGAGCGATACAGAGAGAAGGCAGGAGATTTGGGCTGAGGGGGAAAATTGGATAAGCTATGATGAAATGGTAGAGCAGACTCGATGGGCCAAATGGCCTAATTCTGCTCCTATATCTTATGGTCTTATAAAATCACGAGAGGCATAGGCAGGGTGAAAGCATATCGTCTTTTTCCCAGGGAAGGGGTGCTGAAAACAAAAGGGCATAGATTTAAGATTGGAGAGCCAAGAACTTAAAAGGGTATCAGAGGCAGCTTCTTCACACAGAAGATGGTGTGCATTTGGAATGAGCTGCCAGAAGGAAAGGTTGAGGCCACCACATTAGCAATGTTTACAAACCATGTAGATAAATACATAGATTGGACAAGTTTAGAGGACTATGGGCCAAATGTGGCCAGATGAGACGAGTTCGCTGGGCAACGTATTCTGCATGGACAAATTGACCCCTTGCTCACTGCTGCTGGTAAAAGGTGCCTGCGTGTGATGGTCTCTATCTCCCTCTCTCTTGCTGCTCCTGGGGAAAGGTCCCTGTGTTCAAATAGTCCGTCTCTCTCTCCCTCTCCCTTGATGCTGTCAGAGGATGGTCCTAGGTCTAGGGCAAAGTTTAATCAACACAGTTTATGGATTGGAGTCTGTAGTTAGGTTATGATGTGTTTCTGGTTTCTGGTCACTTCTTTTGTTGCTATTTTGGACTATTATATGGGGGCAGCCTGCAGATAACAAATGACACAGTGCTAGATCAAAACGAACTGAGCTGAACTGAGTATGCCTGGACTCCTTCAATTTTCTATTTTATATTCTGTGTCTTTCACTCTTTTTTTTTTGCCGTCTGTGCAATCTGTTTTTTTTTGCACACAGGGTTTGTGTGTTGGGGGCTGATGTTTTTCTTTGAACAGATTCCATGGTTCTCTCTGTTTTGTGCCTGTCTGTAGGAAGACGAATCTCGGGGTTGTATACTACATACACACTTTATAATAAATGGACTTTCAACTTTGAATTTTAAGTTTCATGACAGAGCGTTAAAGAGGAACTCATAATAACTGAGATGGATAAAGAGAATGGGACTTTGCAGAAATGAAGATTGTGGAGGGAAGTGATTACAGTCCTTAAAAGGGTGCAAAGCAAGACATATTAATGTGTGCATATTCTTGCTCAGAAGCTTTGTAAAAATAAAGCGGAGAGGTTACAGATTAGGAACATTACTTCCCTTCACAGTTTGCATGGATCCATCAACATAATTAATTCTGTGTCAATGACCCACTTTGAGTAAAAGTGAACTGAATGTTTGGTAGTGGGAGCTTAAATGGATAAAAGTGATGGCAGATTTCAGACAGCATACTTATTTCCTGAGTTTCAGAGACTATAGAAATATTTGTTGAATAATTATGGTTTTCTAGCGATATATATAGGAATTACTAGTGAGGTAACAATGGATTTAGTTCTGATGTTAAACAATAATAGAATGACAATAATTATATTTGCTGCAGAGGTTAAAACGTTCAAAGTTCAAAGTAAATTTATTATCAAATTATATACTACTCTCACCACATTCGATGGGCCAGATGGCCTACTTCTGCTCCTCTATCTTATACAACCTGGAGATTCATTCTCTTGCAAGTATTCATAGGAACATAAAGAAAATATATTAGAGGCAATTAAAAACTGCACATAAAGACTGCCAAACAACTAATGTGCAGAAGACAAACTGTGCAGTTCAAAATAAATAAATAAATAATACTGAAAACATTGAGTTGTAGAGTCCTTGATAGTGATTCTATAGGTTATGGAATTAGTTCAGTGCTGTGGTGAGTGAAGTTATCCATGATGGTTCAGGAGCCTGATGGTTGTAGGGATAATAATTGTTCCTGAACCTGGAGGTGTGGGAATTTTGCCTTTGAGAAGGCAAAGGGAGGTTGGAGGACTAGTCTAGTGAATTAAGCAGCCCCAGCTTTTATGGAGATTCATCAATCCATAGAGTGATAAGGCATGAAAATGGGCCCAACTCAGGCATCAGGCTCTAGAACCAGAGGGGATAACTTCACTCAACTTCACATGCCCTTTCACTGTTCCCACAACCCATGAACTCACTTTCAAAGACTCTCATGTTCTCGACATTTATTGCTTATTTATTTCTTTACTATTATTATTATTTACACAGTTTGTTATCTTTTGCATATTGGTTGCTCATACGTCCTGCTGGGTGCGGTCTTTCATTGATTCAATTGTATTTCGTGGATTTAATGTGTATGCCCACAAGAAAATGAATCTTCAGGTTGCATATAGTGACAAATATGTACTTTGATAATAAATTTACTTTGAACTTGAACTTTGAACTCACCCATGCTGACCAAGATGCCAATCTAAACTAAACCCAATTTCTAGCATTTGGCCTATATTCTTCTAAATCTTGCTTCTTTGCGAACTGGTCCAAAACACAAGAGATTCTGCAGAAGCTGGAAGTCCAGAGCAACACACACAAAATGTTAAAGGAACTCAGGAGGTCAGGCACCATCTATGAAGAGGAATAAGCAGCCAACGTTTCAGGTTGAGACTCTTCATCTGGTACAAATGTCATCTTGATTTTGTAGTTGCAACTGCCTCTAACATCTCCACTGGCACCTCAAAGTTCAAAGTAAAATTTATTATCAAAGTACATACATGTCACCACATACAATCCTGAGATTCCTTTTCCTACAGGCATACTGAGCAAATCTATAGAACAGTAACTGTTAACAGGATCAATGAACAACAAACTGTGCAAATGCAGATAATAAATAAATAGCAATAAATAACAAGAACATGAAAATAACAAGATAAAGAGCCCTTAAATTGAGACCATCGGTTCTGGGAACACCGGAAATAGAATGAGTGTAGTTATTCCCTTTTGCTCAACAGCCTGAGGGTTGAGGGGTAGTAACTGTTCTTGAACCTGGTGGTGAGAATCCTGAGGCACTTGTACCTTCTACCTGATGGCAGCAGTGAGAAAAGAGCACGGCCTGGCTGGTGAGGATTGTTGATAATGAGTGCTGTTGGATACAGCAACGTTTCACGTAAATGTGCTCAATGGTGGGGAAGGCTTTACCTGTGATGTTCTGGGTCAAATCCACTACCTTTTGTAGGATTTTCCACTCAGAGGCATCAGTGTTCCTATACCAGACCTTCGTGGTCCCTTTAAATCTTTACCTTCTTTCCTTAAACCTGTGCACCTTCTATTTTTGAACTCCCCTACCCTGGGAAAAAGACTGTGACTATACAGTACTATATTTATCAATGTGGAGCGGAGAGTGAGTTTGTAAATCTGGTGGGAGCAAAGGATGTTGGAAATAATGCGGGTGAAGGATGTGTAGGATAGGTGGCAGAGAAGGAGTGACAAGGTTTGAGGGGTGGTGCAGGTGTAGACACACCCAGCCCTGAGACACCAAGCAAGGTCATTTGATTCCAAACAATTGGTTTATTGATCATTACAGGATGTCTCTCTGCTGCTTCCTGCTCCCTCCCATCTCCCTTCCCCTTTTCCCAACCATAATTTCCCTCTCCCTGCCTCCTTCCAACTCTCAGTCTACAGTAAAGACCCATATCAGAATCAGGTTTATCATCACTCACATTTGCCATGCATTTTGTTTCTTTCTGTGGCATCAGTGCAATACATAAAATTACTATGTAGGTTCTTGCTAGTAAAATAACATGAGACATTTTATGTTTAAGCGAAACTGTAGACTCATTTATTGTACTCCAAACACTGAACATAAAGCATGGTAACAGTACCTTATGTAATTGCATCATCATGACAGACCAACCTCTTAAAGTAAACCCCAACTCAATGAACTCAGGCAATTGCTGCATGAAGAATAAAACAAGGATGGTGATTTCCCTGGAGAAACAGCATGTTCTCCATTAGCTCCGACAGCTTAGCACCGATAGTCCAAAAGTCTGTAAAAGGTTAGTTTTCAGCGATCGGTATTTATTGTGTTCAAGCAGACACACTGCTCTTGTAGCCGAGGAGTTGCTGAGAGCTGTCATTACATCAAAATATTTGGAGTTGTCTGTGGTGATTTCTCAAAGCACAAATTAGGCCTCGGCCAGTATGAGCCAAGCAATGGAATTTTGCTCCTAAAGCTCTGGCAGTTTCAAAGTTGGCCAACATGCTCAGTAACTCTGAAATCATCCTGGAACATCAGGGTCACCAATGTAGGTTTTCACAAATAAAAATGATGGAGGCGTTTTATGTTTCAGAAAAACTGTAACAACTCATTTACTGAACTCCAAACACTGAACACAAGGCGCGCTAACAGTATTTTACATAATTACCTCATCACATCAGACCAGCCTCTTAAAGTGAACCCAACTCAATGAAGGTGGTTGAAAATTATGTATGTTTCAACCGATTACATTGCCCTACAACTACAGTATTGTGCAAAAGTCTTATACATCCTAGCTACGTATATATATATATATATATATATATATATATATATATATGTGCCTAATACTTTTGCACAGCACTGTCTACACAACTGTGCCCCTTATAATTATATAAATCTCTTCAAGGTCATTCCTCAGCCTCTTACACGCCAAAGAAAACAGCCCCAGCCTGTGCTGTCTCTCCTTCTAACTCAATCTTCCAGAAAAGACAATATTCCTGTGAATATTTTCTGCACCTGTTCCATCAAAAGAGCATCAAAATTTTATAACTCTTCCATGTTCTACTTTTCTTTTACTCAGACACATCTCACTGTTTCTCCTTTCCTCTCTGTTCTTATGTTTCCCCGACTTACTATCTCTCTTTCCTGTACACGCAAGAGATTCTGCAGATGCTGGAAAACTTGATGCTGGAGGAACTCAGCAAGTTAGATAGCATGCATGGAGGAGAGTAAACAGTCAATGATTTGGGCTGTAACACTTCATCAGGACGACAAAAAATTCTCCGTACTGTTGTCTTTCTACAGATGTACCACGGAGAGCATTCTGACTGGCTGCGTCACTCTCTTGTATGGAGGGGAGGGCTACTGCACAAAATCGAAGTAAGTTGCAGAAACGTAAAATTAGTCAGTTCTATCATGAGCAGTATCCAAGACATCTTCAAGGAATCTTAGAAAGGCGGCGTCCATCATTAAGGACCCCCATCACCCAGGACATGCCCTTCTTCACATTGCTACTGTTGGGCAGGAGGTACAGAAGCCTGAAGGCACACACTCAGCGATTCAGGAACAGCTTCTTCCCTTCTGTCATCTGATTCCCAAATGAACATTGAACCCATGAACACCACCTCACTACTTTTTAATTTCTGTTATTTTGCACTGCTTATTTAACTTAACTATTTAATAGACGTATATATACTTACCGTGACTCAGTTTTTTTCTCTCTGTATTTATTTATCATGTATTTCATTGTGCTGCTGTAAAGTTAATAAATTTCACAACAGATACCAGTGATATTAAACCTGATTCTGATTCCTTCTCTCTTTAGTCTCTCACGAGAGATAGCATTTATTTTGCAATATTTTCCTCATGTCATTAACATGATAAAAAGTACCTCAGTAATTATGCATGCTAACTGCGATTGACAGCACCAGTTATGTTGTATGAGCATGAGATAACAGAGACTCTGGAGTCATAGAGTCATAGAAAAGTACAGCACAGAAGCAGGCCCTTTAGCCCATCTAGTTCGTGCCAAAACCATTTAAACTGTCTACTCCCATTGACCTGCACTGGGACCATAGCCTTCCATATCCCGACTATACATGTACCTATCCAAACGTCTCTTAAACGTTGTAATCAAGCTTACATGCACCATTTGTGCTGGCAGCTCATTCCACAGTCTCACAGCCCTCTGACTGAAGAAGTTTCCCCTCATGTTCCCCTTAAACTTCTCACCTTTCACCCTTAAACCTTGACTTCTGGTTGTAGTCCCACCCAACCTCAGTGGAAAAAGCCTGGTTGCATTTACCTGATCTATACTCCTCATAATTTTGTATACCTCTATCAAATCTCCTTTCAATCTTCTATGTTCAAAGGAATACAGTCCCAACCTATTCAATCTTTCCTCAGGTTCTCCAGACCTGGCCACATCCTTGTAAATTTTCTCTGCACTCTTTCAACCTTTCCTGTAGGTAGGAGACCAACACTGCACACAGTACTCCAAATTAGGTCTCACCAATGTCTTATACAACTTCAACATAACATCCCATCTCTTGTACTCAATACATTAATCTATGAAGGCCGTGTGCCAAAAGCTTTGTATATGACCCTATCTACCTGTGCTGCCACTTTCAATTAATTATAGAGCTTGTATTCCCAGATCCCTTTGTTCTACCACACTCCAGTGCCCTACCATTCACTGAGAGTTCAGAGTTTCCTTCAGGGACTGGAGAAGAGCTACAGAATTTCCCCACAATAATGAGTGAAGTTTCATCAACATCCCAAATGGACAAAGTGATTGGGTCATACAGTAATACAGTGTAGAAACAGGCAGTTCAGCCCAACTCGTCCATGCTAATCACAGCACCCACCAAACTAGTCCAATGTTTGATCCATATCATAATAAACCTCTCCTATTCACATGTCTGTCCAGCTGTGTTTGAATGATGTTAATATCCCTGCCTCATTCACATACTGACTGCAAGAAAATGGCATACACATGTAGACACTTTGATAACAATAAATTTTGAAACCTATTTGAGAAGAAATTGCCCCTCAGGTCCCTTTTAAATCTCTCACCTCTCACCTTAAACCTAAGCTGTCTAAATTTTAGTTCCCAATCCCTGAGAAAGACTGTG
This sequence comes from Mobula birostris, assembly GCF_030028105.1. Classification (NCBI taxonomy): domain Eukaryota; kingdom Metazoa; phylum Chordata; class Chondrichthyes; order Myliobatiformes; family Myliobatidae; genus Mobula; species Mobula birostris. The sequence goes on from NC_092389.1 coordinate 41,998,986, forward strand.
AGCATTCACCCCATCTGTACCCCTTTCATTTTATATACCTCTATAAATGTCACCCCTCAATCTCCAACGTAGCAAGGAATAAAGTCCTAACCTGCACAACTTCTCCTTATAACTCTAGTCCTTGAGCCTTGGCAGCATCCTTATAAATCTGTCCTGAAAACCAGTCCCAATGAAGTTTCTCAGCCCGAAACATTGACTGTTAATTCATTTCCATGGATGCAACCAGGCCTGCTGAGTTCCTCCAGCACTTCGTGTGTGTTGCTTTGGATTTCAGGTATGTGCATTTTCTGTTTTTGTTTCAGTTTTCTAGCCTCTACAGTATTTTCTTTCTGGATGAGATTTATGTGTTTTGTTGTGTTAAATGGACCCAATTAGCAGAAACTAGCAAAGAAGTTCCAAGAATCAGAATATGGCAGAATATGGAAATATATGTACAAGTGGAATGAGGAAGGTGATGTAATATTAATAAGGAAAAACACAAGGGACAACGTAAACAGTTGATTAACTAGGGGAGAAGATTTAAAATGCTGGTGATAATGGGAGTAGATGACTATTGCATAAGTAAGTTTGTTTTCCCTTGGAGTGGTAAGTGTAAATTCCAAGTGAGCAGTCAGGGAATGCCTTCAGCAGCAGAAACCATGGAAAACTGCAAAAAAAAAAAAAACTACTCAGAGATACTACATTGTTGGGGTCTGTACCTTTTGGAGTTTTGGAAACCAAGGATGATCTCACTGAAAACGTAAAACCTTTTATCTCTTTCACCTACTACTTTCCAGTTTCTCATTTCTTCCCCCTCCCTTCCCCATCTACCCATCTTCCCCCTCACCTGGGCTCACCTATCACCTGCCAACTTGTATTACTTACCCTCCCACCACTTCATCATTCTGACTTCTTTTCCCTTCCTTTCCAGTCCTGATGAAGGATCTTGGCCTGACAAGTCAATTGTTTTTTCCCTTTCCATAGATGCTGCCTGACCTGCTGAGTTCCTGCAGCATTTTGTGCGTGTTACCCAAGATCTTAAGTGGGGCTGACAGGATGGATGCTTGAAATGCTCTCAGTCATGGGAGACTCAAGAATAATGAACAAAGCTGTAAGATAGTATGTGGCGAGTCCTTTGAGGTTGAGTTGGGTAGAAATTTCTTCTCTTATAGGATAGTGGATCCCTGGAATTCTTTGAAGGTACTGGAGGTCAGATCATTAGCCATATTGAATTGGAGATAGAGAGCTTTTTAAAACAAAATCAAGGAATTGAGGGTTATAGGGAAGAGGAGTTGAGGCCAGCATAGATGAGCCATAGTCATGTTGAATGGAAGGACAAGTCTGAGAAAACTGATAATAATCCTGCTCTAATGTCCTTGTCCTCTAGTGTCTTGAGAACTGCGTTCTCCTCCCTGGCTAAAAGATGCCCTGTTGTTGTGTTAGTGTTCCCAGGACAGTCTGCCCTTTACCAGAATCAGGTATATTATCACTCACGTCCTGTACGTCATGAAGTTTATCGCTTTGAGGCAGCAACATGGTCCAAAATGTAGAAATTACTATAAGTTACAAAAAAATAGATCGTGCAAAAGAAGAATAGCAAAGTAGTGTTCATGGGTTCATAGACCATTCAGAAATCTAATGTCTGAGGGGAAGAAGATGCGCATAAAAGTTTGAGTGCAAGTCTTCCTCCTCCCTGATGGTGGTAATAAGAGGGCATGGGGTGCCACCTTCCTGAGGCACCAACTTTTAAAAATGCCCTCTATGATGGAGAAGACCATGCCTGTGATAGAGTTAGCTGACTCTACAAGTCTCCGCAACCTCTTTTGATGCTGTGCATTGGCACCCCCTTACCAGGTGGTGATGCAGCCCACCAGAATGCTCTCCACCATGCATCTGTCCAAATTTGCTGGACTCTTTTCTGACGTACCAAATCCCCTAAACAGCTACCAGTGATGACCTGGATGACTGAACTGGACAGGAGTTCATTTCTGCTGTCCCTGAACCTGCCCAGTGCATTGGAAGGTGCTGAAATACGTTTGCACAGCAGATTGCCAAGAAGTAGGAGATGAGACCAATAATGAATGGTTAGTGACTGTGGGGGTGTGGGAGTTCCACCCTCAGGCATACTATATAATTTCACAAACATACTCTGAAGAGAATGTTTGTGCTTGGTGTTTTACTTGTTTATTTTTAGTCTGAGGCACAGATGATATTAATTTGTGAGGCTGCAGGAATTCCTGTCTTGCAAGATTTAGTGAGACAGAGTTGTACAGCACAGAAATGGGTGCTTCTGCGTTCCATGTCCTTAGTGGGAGTATTTTTCTCTCCCTCACTTATCCTATTGCCAACATTAACACAATATTTTTCTATGCCTTGCCTTTTGAGTTGGAGGAGGTGGTGGTGGGGGAACTGGAACTGTAGCTTAGTAGTTAGCGTAATGCTATTACAGTGCCACTTGTAAGATCAGAGTTTGATTCCTGCTGCTGTCTGCAAGGAGTTTGTATGTTCTTCCCGTGACCATGTAGGTTTCCTCTGAATTCTCAGGGTTCCTCCCACATTCTGAAGATATATGGGCTCGGGTTAGTGAGTTGTGGGCATATTATGTTGGCACCCAAAGCATGACGACACTTGTGCGCTGCTCCCAACACATCCTCACTGATTTGATTTAATGCAATGTATTTCACTGTATGCTTTGAAGCACATGGGACAAATAAAGCTGATCTTTATTTAAATCTTTTTAAATGCCTGTATAAATGCCACTTAAATGTAGTAATTAAACATAATTCTAGTGGAGACAAAATTTACCGCAGATGCAGGAATCTGGAGCAAAGAAACAGACTGCGGGAGGATCTCAATGCGTTTGTAGAGGGGATTGATTAGCATTTCAGGTCATATGAGCTGTCATAATAATTCCGGTGGTTAGACTGCAGAGGACCAGAAAAAGCTGCAGAGCATTGTAAAATCAGCCTGCTCCATCGTGGGCACTAGCTTCCCCACCAAGAAAGACACCTTCAAAAGGCAATGCCTCAAAAAGGCAGCATCCATTATTCAGGATTCTCACCATCTGGGACATGCCCTCTTCTCATTGCTACCATCAGGGAGGAGGTACAGCTTCTTCCCTGCCACCATCAGTTTTCTGAACAGTCATGAACTCCTGAACACTGCCTCCCTATTTCTCTTTTGCACTACTTACTGTTAAAACTGTAGCTTACGCTAAGTTGTCATGCCTACACTGTACTATTGCATCTAAACAACGGAGTTCATGACTTATGTTAGCGACTGCAAATCTGATTCTGATTCATGGGATGGTCTACTAAAATACAATGGGTCAAAATGCCTGGTGATGGTTGACGTGCTGTGTGACTCAGGTTTTTATGACAATAATCTACAGTCCATGAATTCATGAACACCACCTTACTATTTTGCTCCCTTTTTGCACTACTAATTTAACTTTCATATGCATTATTGTAATTGACAGTCATTTTTATGCATTGTATTGCACTGCTGGTGCAAAACATCACATTTCATGATGTATGTTGGTGATAATAAACCTGATACTAATTCCACACATTCTGCTTCTCGCACCGGAGGACATAGGAGGCAGGGTGTGGTGAGTAAAGATCAGAGGTGAGAGGGCCATTGGGCATGTGTGAGTAAGGCTGGATTTCCACATGAATGCTAAATGACTTATAAAGATAACATTCGTTTTATTCATCACATGTACATCAAACCGTGGGACGGGTGATTTGGGGTTCCAGCATTTTAACTGTCAATCATTCTTTGGGGCACTCTTCTGTTTTTGTGGATGTCTATGAAGAACAAGAATTTCAGGTTGTATCTTGTATACATTCTTTGATATTAAATGGAACTATTGAACTATTGAAATATGTCGTTTGCATCAAATCAGATCAGTGAGGATTATGCTGGCAAGTGTCACCAGAATCAGGTTTAATATCACTGGCATAAGTTGTGAAATTTGGTGTTTTTCAGCAGCAGTACAGTGCAATACATAATAATAAATACTATAAGTTACAATAAAAAGTATATATAAAACAAATAAAATAAGTACTGTATTGCAAAAAGAGAGGGAATGGCAAAGTAAGTGTCCATTTGAAAGATTTCCTGATGTCAGCATTGAGCTTTTTCACTTTAAGATAGTCTTCCTTAGGTCATACCTGGACTTAATGTACAGTTCTGGATCACCAGTCTTGAATATCATAGATCTAGCCTTCAGCATACTATGAATCTCCTAGCTCATCCACGGCTTTTGGCTTGGGTATGTTATCGAAGGCACGCACTCATCCACACAGGTTTTGATGAAGTAGGTGATAACTGTGGCGTCTTCATTCAGATTCAAAGATAAATCCCTGAATATTGTCCAGTCCGCTGACTCAAAGCAGTCCTGTAAGCACTCCTGTGCTTCCCTTACTGGCACCATAAAGCCAGTCACTTCGGGCACATGGGGCTCATTAGCCGTGATTGGCAGCTCATCTAAGAGAAGGGCCAGAAATACCTATTCCATGTGGTATCGCAAAATTAAAAAAAATAAGAGGGGACCTCCCACTTGGAGGAGGGCATACACGTGTGGACCACATCCTGTGCTTGATGGAAAAGGGGGCAGCTTGAGCTGCTGTGAACTCCACAGTGTAGGAGGGTTGTGGGGTCATGGGGTCAGGGAGGGAGCCAATCTACCTCTCCCACACTCCTACCAGCTTCCTGACAGAGGAGTCATCGCAGTAACCAGGTTGGGTTGGTTCGCGTTGATGGGCACTCAGTTCTGCCCTGGATTCAGTGCATGTCAGAAATAAAGTTTGTGGGCACACTATGATGGCACCAGAAGCATGGCAGCCCTTGCAGGCTACCCCCAGCAAACCCTTGGCCTTTGCTGGACGTTGATGCAAAATGAGGCATTGAATGTGTGTCTTAATGTTTCAATGTACATGTGACAAATAAAGCTAATCTTAAGAGGTTGCCACGATAGCGCAGTATTTAATGTAAGATTGGGATTCAGTTCCCACAAGGTTCTCCCTGTGTCTGTGTGGGTTTCCTCCCACATTCCAAAGGTATACAGGTTAGCGGGTTAGTGAGTTGACATCAATAGCATCCAAAGAAGGAACCAATAAGAGGCAACTCATTACCTGTAGCTCCCATGGGAATCATCAAATATTCCTATTCACGACTACTACAGCTGAAATCCAATCATAGCCATGGCTATTTCAGTAAGCACCATCATTTTAAGACAGCTTCCCTTGTCCATACCTTCTTGGTCCTCACTACTGGTGCTGCAGTCTCTAGACTCTGCCTATAAGCTGGGAGTAGATGTACAGCCAGGTGACCGAACTTTCCAAAGTGCTGGCATGAAACGGCACTGTAAACATTCTTGATGGTGGTATAACAGTGGTCAAGCGTGCTGGCTCCTCTGGTTCCATTGTTGTTCAGAGAATTCTCCAAGCTAGCCTGGTTGGACTCCCTCACAATGATAGGGAAGGCTTCAGGCTGCATGTTTTGTGCCTGATGATCTCAGAGCTCAGCTCCTCCAGTGTCAGCATGACATTGACCTAAAGTGGAATGTACACCGCTACCAGGATGATAGTGGAAAACTCCCTTGGCAGATAAGAGTGGCGACATTTGATTACTAGATATTCCAGGTTGGGTGAGTAGGATTGAGACACAGGACCACCACATCTGTGGACCACGATTACTGAATTAAAAAGCATACTCCACCTCCTCTGCCTTTAAAAGTTTGAGCAGTCCTGTCTTTACACTGAATGGTGAAGCCACTGAGCTGCAGCACTACTTCTAAACTGGTGGAGGATAGCCATGCTTCCGTGAAGCCAAGTACACAGTAGTCCCAGATGTCCATGTGGTACAGCACTCTTGCTCTGAGGTCATCATTTTTATTTTCCGGAGATTGTACGTTTGCCAGAAGGATAGTCAGCCGTGGTGTTTCGATCTTACTTGCAGCCCAGTAGGCTTTCCTCACTTCCTCATTCTTAACAGCACTCACAACCTCAGTCTGCAGTCCAGGCTCCATTGATTCTGGGTATTGATTGATTTTTTAAATGTCTTAAAATGATGGTGCTTACTGAAATAGCCATGGCTATGATTGGATCTCAGCTGTAGTAGTCGTGAATAGGAATATTTGATGATTCCCATGGGAGCTACAGGTAATGAGTTGCCTCTTATTGGTTCCTTCTTTGGATGCTATTGATGTCAACTCACTAACCCGCTAACCTGTATACCTTTGGAATGTGGGAGGAAACCCACACAGACACAGGGAGAACCTTGTGGGAACTGAATCCCAATCTTACATTAAATACTGCGCTATCATGGCAACCTCTTAAGATTAGCTTTATTTGTCACATGTACATTGAAACATTAAGACACACATTCAATGCCTCATTTTGCATCAACGTCCAGCAAAGGCCAAGGGCTTGCTGGGGGTAGCCTGCAAGGGCTGCCATGCTTCTGGTGCCATCATAGTGTGCCCACAAACTTTATTTCTGACATGCACTGAATCCAGGGCAGAACTGAGTGCCCATCAACGCGAACCAACCCAACCTGGTTACTGCGATGACTCCTCTGTCAGGAAGCTGGTAGGAGTGTGGGAGAGGTAGATTGGCTCCCTCCCTGACCCCATGACCCCACAACCCTCCTACACTGTGGAGTTCACAGCAGCTCAAGCTGCCCCCTTTTCCATCAAGCACAGGATGTGGTCCACACGTGTATGCCCTCCTCCAAGTGGGAGGTCCCCTCTTATTTTTTTTAATTTTGCGATACCACATGGAATAGGTATTTCTGGCCCTTCTCTTAGATGAGCTGCCAATCACGGCTAATGAGCCCCATGTGCCCGAAGTGACTGGCTTTATGGTGCCAGTAACCCACCTTTGCCCCTTCTCCTGTCAGTAGAGACATGAAAACATGAAGGGCTGGAGATGGACAGTTGTCAGAGGAGATGAAACAATTGCCATTGGGAGATTTAACAGGCAGTGTGAGCTCATCCCCACACCCTCCAACCCCTCCCCCAATGGCTAAAACAACCTTAAAGAACCTCCTATGATATCAAAATACAAACAACTGGCCAGGCAGCATCTGTGGAACATAAAAACAAGAGATTGTGTGGATGCTGGAAATCCAAACCAACATACAGAAAATGCTGGAGGAACTGTGCAGGTTGGGTAGCATCTATGGAAATGAATCAATAGTCAGAGTCTCGGCCGAGACCCTCCATCGGGGGAAGATGCCTGAATATAAAGGAGAGGAAAGGGGATAGCTAAAAGGGGATAGGTGAAGCCAAATGGATAGGAAAGATAAAGGGTTGGAAAGAAGGGAACTGATAGGTCAGAAGAGTGGACTATAGGAGAAAGGGAGGTAGAAGGGGACCCAGGAGGCAGGTGAGAAGAAGTGAGAGAGCAGATTGGGGAATAGAAGAAGAGGGTATAGGGAGGGAAAAATGTTTTCACTGGAAGGAGAAATTGATATTCATTCCATCAGGTTGAAGGCTACTCAGATGAAATATTAGGTGTAGGTTGGCCTCATCTTGGCACAAGAGGGGGCCATGGACTGACATGTTGGAACAGGAATGAACACAGAACACAGAACATAGAAGTCTACAGCACATTACAGGCGCTTCAGCCCACAATGTTGTGTCAACCATGTAACCTACTCTAGAAACTGCCTAGAATTTCCCTACCGCATGGCCCTCTATTTTGCTAAGCTCCATGTACCTAAGATTTTCTTAAAAGACCCTATTGCATCTGCCCCTACCACCGTTGCTGACAGTGCATTCCACTCACCCAGCACTCTGTGTGAAAAACTTACCTCTGACATCCCCTCTGTATCTACTACCAAGCATCTTAAACCCGTGCCCCCACATGTTATCCATTTCAGCCCTGGAAAAAGCCTCTGACTATCCACACAATCAATGCCTTTCATTGTCTTATACACCTCTATCAGGTCCCCTCTCATCCTCCATCACTCCAAGCAGAAAAGGCCAAGTTGGCTCAACCTATTCTCATAAGGCATGCTCACCAATCCAGGCAACATCCTCCTAAATCTCCTCTGCGCCCTTTCTATGGTTTCCACATCCTTCCTGTTGTGAGGTGACCAGAACTGAACACAGTACTCCAAGTGGGGTCCAACTAAGGTCTTATATAGCTGTAACATTACCTCACAGCTCTGGAACTCAATCCCACAGTTGATGAAGGCCAACACACCATACACCTTCTGTCAACCTGTGCAGTAGCTTTGAGTGTCCTATGGACATCGACCCCAAGACCTCTCTGTTCTTCCATACTGCCAAAATGAACCACTTCACACTTATCTGGGTTGAACTCCATCTGCCACTTCTCAGCCCAGTTTTGCATCCTATCAATGTCCCGCTGTAACCTCTGACAGCCCTCCACACTATCCACAACATCCCCAACCTTTGTGTCATCAGCAAATTTACTAACCTCCACCCCTCCTACTTCCTCATCCAGGTCATTTATAAAACTCACGAAGAGTAAGAGTCCCAGAACAGATCCCTGAGGCACACCACTGGACACTGTTCACCATGCAGAATATGACCCTTCTACAACCACACTTTGCCTTCTGTGGGCAAGCCAGTTCTGGATACACAAAGCAAGATCTCCTTGGATCCCATGCCTCATTACTTTCTGAAGGAGCCTGGCATAGGTAACCTTATCAAGTGCCTTACTGAAATCCATATACACTACATCTACTGCTCTACCTTCATCAATGTGTTTTGTTACATCTTCAAAGAATTCAATCAGGTTATAAGGCATGACCTGCCCTTGACAAAGCCATGCTGACTATCCCTAATCAGATTATGTCTCTCCAAATACTCATAAATTCTGCCTCTCAGGATCTTCTCCACCAACTTGCCCACCACTAAAGTAGGGCTCACTGGTCTATAATTTCCTGGGCTATCTCTACTCCCTTTCTGGAACAAGGGAACAACATTTGCAACCTTCCAATCCTCTGGTTCTTCTCCCATCCCTATTGATAATGCAAAGATCATCACCAGAGGCTCAGCAATCTCCTCCCTTGCTTCCGACAGTAGCCTGGGGTATATCTCGTCCAGTCCCGGTGACTTATCTAACTTAATTTTGTAACCTGGGGAAAAGTACACACTCAGGACAACAAATACTTTTTCGGGTTTTAGTTCCTTTATCTGTTTTAGATGTTTAAGTGCCAGGAGAGAGTCGCAAAACAGAACGAACGAATTTACAACTAGTTCTTGCCTTTACAGTCTCAGTTTAACTTTCAAACCACACCCTTATGTAGCAGCAGATTGCGTATGCAGTATAAAAATACATAAAGCAAACCGCACAAAACTAATGCAGAACTAATACGGTAGTGGCAGTTCTGAAGGAACACAACACAAACAACATTAGAACCCCCCCCCAACCCTGCATCTTATACATAGCAGTGAAAAATATAAGCAAATACATCTCAGCTAAGACGTACACACGTGCTCAACTTCCGAACAGAGACTAAACATTCACGTTACGCGGTTACATGCACAATTAGTCCCGATACAATAAAGTTAGACAAAAGGTACACTTTGGCACAACTTCTACAAAATACTGCCTGGTATTTAAATTACAGGAAGATGTCTCAGATCGGGTCCAGAATATTCTGAAGGGAAAGGGCAGGCAACCAGCTGTCTTGGTACATGTTGGTACCAATGACATAGATAGGAAAAGGGAGGAGGCCCTGAAGAGAGATTTCCGGGAGCTAGGAAGGAAGCTGAGAAGCAGGACCTCCAGGGTAGTAATCTCGGGATTGCTACCTGTGCCACGTGCTAACGAGGGAAAGAGTAGTCGGATCAGGCAGATGAATGCGTGGCTGAGAGACTGGTGCAGGGGGCAGGGCTTCAGATTCTTGGATAATTGGGATCTCTTCTGGGGGAAGTATGACCTGTTCAAAAAGGACAGATTACACCTGAACCTGAAGGGGACCAATGTCCTGGCGGGAAGGTTTAACAGAGCTGTTAGGGAGGGTTTAAACTAATTTGGCAGGGGGATGGGAACCGGAATGATAGAGCGGAGGAAGGGGAAAACAGAAATAAGTCTCAAATAGTGAACAGTAAAGATGTCAGGAAGGACAGGCAGGGGATGAGGCAAATTTGCAGCCATTAGGATGAGTTGCAGTGCAATAAAGTTGCAGTGCAATCAAAGCAAAAAGTCCCAAATACTGGACGTAAGGTGTTACACTTAAATGCACGCAGCATAAGGAATAAGGTGGATGATCTTGTCGTACAGCTACAGATTGGCAGGTATGATATTGTGGCCATCACTGAGACGTGGCTAAAGGATGTATGTCTCTGGGAGCTGAACGTCCAAGGATACACGGTGTATCGGAAGGATAGGCAGGTAGGCAGAAGGGGTAGCATGGCTTTATTGGTAATAAATGATATCAAATCATTAGAAAGAGGTGATATAGGATCGGAAGGTGCAGAATCTTTATGGGTTGAGCTAAGAAATCGCAGGGGTAAAAGGACCCTGATGGCAGTTATATACAGGCCTCCAAACAGCTGCAGTGATGTGGACTACAAATTACAACAGGAAATAGAAAAGGCTTGTCAGAAGGGCAGTGTTATGATAATTCTGGGGGATTTTAACATGCAAGAGGATTGGGAAAATCAGGTCGGCACTGGATCTCAAGAGAGAGATTTTGAAGAATGTCTGCAAGATAGCTTTTTAGAACAGCTTGTTGTTGAGCCCACTAGGGGATCGGCTGTACTGGATTGGGTATTGTGTAATGAACCGGAGGTGATTAGAGAGATTGAGGTGAAGCAACCCTTAGGAGGCAGTGATCATAACATGATTGAGTTCACTGTGAAATTTGAAAATGAGAAGCCGAAATCTGATGTGTCGGTATTTCAGTGGAGTAAAGGAAATTACAGTGGCATGAGAGAGGAACTGGCCAAAGTTGACTGGAAAGGGACACTAGCAGGAAGGATGGCTGAGCAGCAGTGGCTGGAGTTTATGCGAGAAATGAGGAAGGTGCAAGACAGGTATATTCCAAAAAAGAAGAAATTTTCAAATGGAAAAAGGATGCAACGTGGCTGACAAGAGAAGTCAAAGCCAAAGTTAAAGCAAAGGAGAGGGCATACAAGGAAGCAAAAATTAGTGGGAAGACAGAGGATTGGGAAGTTTTTAAAAGCTTGCAAAAGGAAACTAAGAAGGTCATTAAGAGGGAGAAGATTAACTATGAAAGGAAGATAGCAAATAATATCAAAGAGGATACTAAAAGCTTTTTCAAGAAAATAAAGGGTAAAAGACAGGTGAGAGTAGATATAGGACGAACAGAAAATGATGCTGGAGAAATTGTAATGGGAGATAAGGAGATGGCGGAGGAACTGAATGAGTATTTTGCATCAGTCTTCACTGAGGAAGACCTCAGCAGTATACCGGACACTCAAGGGTGGCAGGGAAGAGAAGTGTGCGCAGTCACAATTACGACAGAGAAAGTACTCAGGAAGCTGAATAGTCTAAGAGTAGATAAATCTCCCGGACCAGATGGAATGCACCCTCGTGTTCTGAAGGAAGTAGCTGTGGAGATTGCGGAGGCATTAGCGATGATCTTTCAAAAGTCAATAGTTTCTGGCATGGTTCCGGAGGACTGGAAGATTGCAAATGTCACTCTGCTATTTAAGAAGGGGACAAGGAAGCAAAAAGGAAATTATAGACCTGTTAGCTTGACATCAGTGGTTGGGAAGTTGTTGGAGTCGATTGTCAAGGATGAGGTTACAGAGTACCTGGAGACATATGACAAGATTGGCAGAACTCAGCATGGTTTCCTTAAAGGGAAATCCTGCCTGTCAAACCTATTACAATTTTTTGAGGAAATTACAAGTAGGCTAGACAAGGGAGATGTCATGGATGTTGTGTATTTAGATTTTCAGAAGGCCTTTGACAAGGTGCTGCACATGAGGCTGCTAAACAAGATAAGAGCCCATGGAATTACAGGAAAGTTACATACATGGATAGAGTATTGGCTGATTGGCAGGAAACAGAGAGTGGGAATAAAGGGATCCCATTCTGGTTGGCTGCCGGTTACCAGTGGTGTTCCACAGGGGTCCGTGTTGGGACCACTTCATTTTACTTTGTACATCAACGATTTGGATTATAGAATACATGGCTTTGTGGCTAAGTTTGCTGATGATACAAAGATAGGTGGAGGGGCCAGTAACAGAGAGTCTGCAGAGAGACTGGGATAGATTGGGAGAATGGGCAGAGAAGTGGCAAATGAAATACAATGTTGGAAAGTGTATGGTTATGCACCTTGGTAGAAGAAATAAACGGGCAGACTATTATTTAAATGGGGAGAGAATTCAAAGTTCTGAGATGCAACGGGACTCGGGAGTCCTCGTACAGGATACCCTTAAGGTTAACCTCCAGGTTGAGTCGGTAGTGAAGAAGGCGAATGCAATGTTGGCATTCATTTCTAGAGGAATAGAGTATAGGAGCAGGAATGTGATGTTGAGGCTCTATAAGGCGCTGGTGAGACCTCACTTGGAGTACTGTGGGCAGTTTTGGTCTCCCTATTTAAGAAAGGATGTGCTGACGTTGGAGAGGGTACAGAGAAGATTCACCAGAATGATTCCAGGAATGAGAGGGTTAACATATGAGGAATGTTTGTCCGCTCTTGGACTGTACTCCTTGGAGTTTAGAAGAATGAGGGGGGACCTTATAGAAACATTTCGAATGTTGAAAGGCTTGGACAGAGTGGATGTGGCAAAGTTGTTTCCCATGATGGGGGAGTCTAGTACAAGAGGGCATGACTTAAGGATTGAAGGGCACCTATTCAGAACAGAGATGTGAAGAAATTTTTTTAGTCAGAGGGTGGTGAATCTATGGAATTTGTTCCCATGGGCAGCAGGTGGAGGCCAAGTCATTGGGTGTATTTAAGGCAGAGATTGACAGGTATCTGAGTAGCCAGGGAATCAAAGGTTATGGTGAGAAGGCTGGGGAGTGGGACTAAATAGGAGAATGGATCAGCTTATGATAAAATGGCGGAGCAGACTCGATGGGCCGAATTGCCGACTTCTGCTCCTTTGTCTTATGGTCTACTTGGCTGGTGAGGAACTTTGTACAAGCCACGCTATCCAGCGCCGATGCTTTCACTCGTGAAAATCTAAAGCATCCACATGTAAAACATGTCAAATTACCGATATTCTCGATTCACCAAAAAGAATCAATGAATTTACATGGATATCATCAATTAATGCTCACCTTTCCTCACCATGCCCAATATCCCTGGGAGGAACTTGATTCCAACAGCCCACCAGCTTCTTCAGCAGAAAACAAAACAATCTCCCCACTATCCTGCGCGTGTATGATGACATCACCATCTCCACTTAAAGGCACAGACAACTATTCTAGCATTACCCGGATGGATGCCCAAGTACACTTTAAACGATACTGAATAAGAGTCGATGGTCACTCGGTTAGATTATGAAGACATGTAGTCCTCTTTTATTGTCATTTAGTAATGCGTGCATTAAGAAATGATACATTATTTCCTCCGGTGTGATATCACAAAACACAGGACAGACCAAGACTGAAAAAACTGACAAAACCACATAATTATAACATATAGTTACAACAGTGCACAATACCATAACTTCATGAAAAAGTCCATGAGCACAGTAAAGTTCAAAGTTTCTCAAATGTCCCACATCTCACGCAGATGGGAGAAGGAAGAAAAACTCTCCCTGCCATGCCGACCACAATCCGACTCTGAGTCATCTGAAAACTTCGAGCTCTGATCAGCTCTCCGACACCAAGTACTGAGCGCCATCTCTGTCCGAACGATTCGACCTCCTTCTCGGTCGCCAAAAGCAGGCAAGGCCGGGGATTTTGAGGCCTACCCTCCGAAAGATTCCCGACCACACAGTAACGACAGCAGCGAACGGGCGTTTCAGAAATTTCTCCAGATGTTCCTCTGTGCTTTCACGTCCATTCTCCATCAAATCAGAATTGTCCACGGCCCCTATTTAACAGATACGATATCATTTTTCACCGGAGGGCTGCGCACACGCAGGCGTGCCGCCATCTTCTCCTCCCTACATTAATACTTTTCAAAAGCTCTGGCACATCCTCTTTCTTAATGTCTATTTGCTCAAGCGTTGCAGTCCATTGTAAGTCATCCCCACAATCGACAAGTTCCTTTTCCGTAGTGAATACTGAAGCAAAATATTCATTAAGTACCTCTGCTATCTCCTCTGGTTCCAGACACATTTTTCCACTGTCACACCTGATTGGTCCTATTCTCACACAGCTCATCCTCTTGCTCTTCATATACTTATAGAATGCCTTGGGGTTTTCCTTAATCCTGCTTGCCAAGGCCTTCTCATGACCCTTTCTGGCTCTCCTAGTTTCAGTCTTAAGCTCCTTCCTGGCACCCTTGTAATTTTGTAGAGCTCTAACAGTGCCTAGTTTCTTGAACCTTTCGTAAGCTTTTCTTTTCTTCTTAACTAGATTTTCCACATCCTTTGTACACCATGGTTCTTTTATCCTACCATCCTTTTCCTGCCTCAATGGAACATATGCAGAACGCCATGTTCCTTGAACATTTGCCACATTTCTGCCCTGCATTTCCCTGAGAATATCTGCTCCCAATTCATGCTCCCAAGTTCCCTCCTAATAACATCATATTTCCCCCTACCCCAATTAAATGATTCCCAAATTGTCTGCTCCTATCCCTCTCCAGCGCTATGATAAAGGAGATAGAGTTATGATCACTACCTCAAAAATGCTCTTCCACTGAGAGATTTGACACCTGACCAAGTTCATTTCCCAGTACCAGATCTTTTCTTTTCTTTTTCAATCTTTTTATTAGTTTCATAGAATATAAACATAACATAGCAATAATACAAAGTTATTTGGAATACATTGTTATACTTAACATGAGTAATTATAAAACCAAATATTATTAGGTTGACAAAATTCCCAATCATATAGGATACCAATGAATAATACAGGACAAAAAGAAAATACCCAGACAAAAATCATGGAAAAGGAAAAAAAAACAAAAAACCAAAAAAAATATAACCCCCTCAAAAAAAACTAATCTAAACAGAATTAATCAACTAAGCTAAAAAAAAAAAGACCTGGGCTCTTTTAACAACGTAAAAAATGGGAGAAAAGAAAACCTTAGTGTCGACGACTCCATTCCTCTCAACCAACACTACAGAGAAGTAAAATAAGTTTGGAAATCGTCAAATTACATCATATGAAAATGCTGAATAAATGGTCTCCAAGTTTTTTCAAATTTAATAGAAGGGTCGTAAACCACACTTCTAATTTTTTCCAAATTTAAACACAACATAGTTTGTGAAAACCAATAAAATATAGTAGGAGGGTTAATCTCTTTCCAATTCACAAAATGGATCTCCTAGCCATTAAAGTAAGAAATACAATCATCCGACGAGCTGAAGAGGTTAAGTGATTTGATTCTATCATTGGAAACCCAGAAATAGCAGTAATTGGGTGAGGTTGTAAGTCTGTATTCAAAATCGTTGAAATAATGTCAAAAATATCTTTCCAATATTTTTCCAACAAAGGACATGACCAAAACATGTGAGTTAAAGAAGCTATCTTGGAATGACATCTATCACATATAGGATTAATATAAGAATAATAATAAGATAGTTTATCTTTGGGCATATGAGCCCTGTGCACTACTTTAAGCTGTATCAACACATGTTTAGCACATATAGAGGATGAATTAACTAATTGAAGAATTTTTTCCCATTTTTCAATTGGTATAATAATCATAAGTTCTCTTTCCCAATCAGTTTTAATTTTATTAGATACATCAGGACATAAGTTCATAATTATATTATAAATAATTGCTACAACACTTTTCGGAGAGAGATTTAGATCTAAAATTTTTTTCAAAAAAAACCATTGGATATAAGTGTGGAAAATTAAGAGAAACAGTAATTAAAAGGTTTCTAACCTGTAGGTATCTAAAAAAGTGAGATCTGGGTAAATTATATTTATTAGAAAGTTGATCAAAGGACATGAAACAATTATCCAAAAATAAATCACGAAATCGTACTGTACCTTTGACTTTCCAATCAAAGTAAGCTTGATCCATAGTGGAAGGTTGAAAAAAGAAATTAGATAGAATAGGACTTGCTAAAATAAATTGATTCAACCCAAAAAATTTTCGGAATTGAAACCATATACGTAAAGTATGCTTAACTATTGGATTATTCATTTGTTTATACAGTTTAGAAGAAATAAAAGGAAGCGAAGTCCCTAGAACTGAACCCAAACAAGACCCTTGTAATGAATTACATTCAAGATTTACCCAATGTGGACTTGAAGTTGCATCCAAATCTTGTAACCAAAATTTTAAAGTATCGAATATTAATTGCCCAATAATAAAATCTAAAATTCGGGACCGCTAGCCCCCCGCCCCCTTTTTTAAATTTCTGTAAATACCTTTTACCTAGCCTAGGATTTTTGATCTGCCATATATATGAGGAAATTTTTGAGTCAACATTATCAAAAAAAGATTTTGGGATAAAAATTGGAACCGATTGAAATACATATAGAAATTTAGGCAAAATAATCATCTTAATAGCATTAATCCGACCAATCAAAGACAAAGATATTGGTGACCATTTAGTAAACAAGAGTTTAATCTGATCAATTAAAGGTAAAAAATTAGCTTTAAATAAATCTTTATACTTTTTCGTAATTATAATCCCTAAATATATAAATGAATCAGTAACCAATTTAAATGGTAAACATCCATAAATAGGTACCTGCTTATTTAGGGGAAATAATTCACTCTTATTAAGGTTTAATTTGTCGCCAGAAAAATGACTAAATTGAGCCAACAAAGCTAAAATAGCAGGAATTGACTTCTCCGGGTTAGAGGTATATAATAACAAATCATCTGCATATAGTGATAATTGATGTATTTCATTTCCGCGGGTAATACCAAAAATATTGGGTGAGTCACGGATAGCAATACCAGATCAAGTACAGCATCTCCTCTGAACACACCTGAACACAGCTAACAAACTCCACCCCACCTAAACCCTTTGCACTAAGGTGATGCCAATCAATATTCAGAAAATTAAAATCACCCATCACAACAACCCTATTATATTGCACCATTCCAGAATCTGCCTCGATGCCCCTGTTACTATTGGGGGGGAATCTATAAAAACACCTAGTAGAGTTATTGCCCCCTTCCTGTTTCTGACTTCCACGCACACTGACTCAGTAGGTAATCCCTCCACGACTTCCTCCTTTTCTGCAGCTGTAACACTATCCCTGATTAGCAATGCCACGCCCCCACCTCTTTTGCCTCCCTCCCTGTCCTTTTTAAAACATCTAAAGCCTGGCACACTCAGCAGCCATTCCTGCCCCTGAGACATCCAAGTCTCTGTAATGCCCACAATGTCATATTTCCACATATTGATCCACACTCTAAGTTCAACCACTTTTTTTATGATACTCCTTTCATTAAAATAGACACATCTCAAACCATCTGGCTGAGTGCATCGTTGCTCTATCATCTGCCTATCCTTCCTTACAATCTCCCTACAAGCTGTCTCTACTTGTGCACCAACCACCCCATCCTCTGCCTCTGCACTTCAACTCTCTTCCTCCTGCAAATCTAGTTTAAACCCTTCCCAAAAGCATTAGCAAACCTCCCCACCAGGATATTGATCCCAATTGGATTCAAGTGCAACCCGTCTTTTTTGTACAAGTCATACCTGTCCTAGAAGAGGTCCCAATGATCCAGAAATCAGAATCTCTGCCCCCTGCTCCAATCCTTCAGCCACACATTTATCATCCACCTGATTCTACTCCAACACTCACTGTCGCATGGCACAGGCAGCAATCCGGAGATTACTACCTTGAGGTCCTGCTTCTCAACTTCCTTCCTAACTCCCTGTAGTCTGCTTTCAGGACCTCCTCCCTTTTTCTACCTCTGTTGTTTGTATTAATATGTACTATGACCTCTGGCTGCTCACCCTCCCATTTCAGGATATTGTGGACATGCTCAGAAACATCACGAACCCTGGCACCTGGGAGGCAAACTGCCATCCATGTTTCTTTTTTGCACCCACAGAATCACCTACCTGTCCCCCTGACTGTAGAGTCCCCTGTTACTGCTGCCATCCTCTTCCATTCCCTACCCTTCTGAGCCACAGGGAACAGCCACTGCCGCTTCCCCCAGGTAGGTCATCTCCCCCAAAAGCACTCAAAATGGAGTACTTATTGTTAAGGGGATGGTCACAGGAGTGCTCTCCACCAACTGATGCTCTCCCTTCCCTCTCCTGATGGCCAATCACTTATCTGTCTCCTGTGGCCTCAGTGTGACTACCCACCTGTAGCTCCTATCGATCACCTCCTCACCTTCCCTAACAAGACGAAGGTCATCGAGCTGCAGCTCCAGTTCCCTAACTCAGTCTCTAAGGAGCTGCAAGTCGATGCACCTGGTGCAAATGTGGCCATCAGGGAGGCTGGAAGTCTCCTGGATATCCCACATCTGACACCCAGAACAGAAAACTGGCCTTGCTGTCATACCCACTATTCTCAAGTTAGAGGGGTACGAAAGAGATATGAAAGTAACTTACCTCCTTACTTCACCTAGGCCCATCCTCACCCGAAGTCCTTTTGAGCCAAAGCCCTACTACTCTGACTCACGCTACTCTGATGACTGCTCCTTTGATGAATACTCCTCTAGGCAGTGTCTCCCTTTTATCCCAGAACCTTCTCAGTGACCCTTCACGATGACAAGCTACTGCATCTGTAAGTCACAGAGGCCCTGAAAAAAGATTTTAGGGAGTTAGGTAAAAAGCTGAAAAGCAGGACTGCCAGGGTAGTAATCACTGGATTGCTGTCTATGCTACACACCAGTGAGGGTAAGAATAGGAGCATTTGGCAAATAAATACATGGCTGAGGAACTGGTGCAGGGGGCAAGGGTTCAGGTTTCCGGATAATTGGTATCTCTTCTGGGAAGGGTATGACCTGTACAAAATGGATGAGCTATACCTGAACCCGAGGGGCACCCGAGTTTGCTAGAGTTGGGGATCTCCAAACAGCAGCAAAGCTGTGGTCTATAAATTACAATGGAAGATAGAGAGTACATGTTAAAAGAGCAATGTTATGATAGTCATGGGGGATTTCAATATGCCGGTAGTTTTGGAAAATAAAGTTGTGCTAGATACCAACAGGGGGAATTTATAGAATGCCTACAAGACAACTTTTTAGAGCAGCTTATGGTTGAACCCACTAGAGGATCAACGATTCTGGATAGGGTGTTGTGCAATAAAACCAGAATTGCCCCTTAAGGTAAAAGAACTCTTAGGGGCAAGTGATCATAATATGATCGAATTCACCTTGAAATTTGAGGAGAATTTATAGGATTGTTTACACTGTTGGATGACTTTGGGAAAATATCAGGTTATAAAATAAATGTAAAGAAAACGCAGGTTATGTCCCTAAATTATACACCATCCAAAAAATTGCAGGATACATATGATCTTAAGTGGGAAGCTAAATCATTAAAATATTTAGGAATAACCCTGCCGAAGGATCTTTCAACACTGTCACAGGTAAATTATGGGCCATTAATCTCAGAGATAAAAGCAGATATGCATAGATGGAATCTTATCCCCTTTTTAAGTTTAAATTCAAGGATAAATACTATAAAAATGAATATTCTTCCTCGGTTATTGTATCTTTTCCGTACTTTACCGGTGGAGGTGGATGATAATCAATTCAGGGAATGGGACAAATGGATTTCCCACTTCACTTGGCAAGGAAAGAAACCTAGAATTCGATATAACACCTTACAGTTAGGGAAGGAAGGAGGAGGTATGGTTCTTCCTTGCCTGAGAAATTATTTTTATGCCTCACAGATAACCCCTCTGTTATATTGGTGTAATAGGGAATATAAGACTAGATGGAAGGAAATAGAATTTGGATTAGTTGACAGTTTTCCTCTTCAGGCCTCAATAGCTGACAAAGGATTGATGGCCCAGTTGGAAAAATTTAAAAACGCTTGGATAAATCTTACATTAAAAGTATGGCAGAAGGTGGTTAATTCATGTGGAATTAATAACATGTTAAAACTCTTTAGATGGTGTGCATACGATACCGAATTCCTTCCCAACAGAGGAGATAAAAGATTTGAGCTATGGATAAAGAAAGGTCTTACAACCTACCTCTCATTTATAGATAAAAGAGTATTACAAAGTTTCCAAATCATGCAGGACAACCATGGCCTAGAACATAATGACTTTTTTAGGTACCTTCAAGTACGAAACTATGTTAACCAGAGTTGTAGATATACAGACCTATCAACAGTAGAATTAGAATTTTTCAGATTCTGAATTCGGCTTGCAGTTCAATACCTAGTAAATCAGTTTCTCGATTATATAATGCACTCTCCCATGCTAAAAATGTAAATACACTGTATATTTTACTGAGGATGTAACTAGTAGAGTGGATAGGGGAGAACCAGTGGATGTGGTATATCTGGATTTTCAGAAGGCTTTTGACAAGGTCCCACACAGGAGATTAGTGTGCAAACTTAAAGCACACGGTATTGGGGGTAAGGTATTGGTGTGGGTGGAGAGTTGGTTAGCAGACAGGAAGCAAAGAGTGGGAATAAACAGGACCTTTTCAGAATGGCAGGCAGTGACTAGTGGGGTACCGCAAGGCTCAGTGCTGGGACCCCAGTTGTTTACAATATATATTAATGACTTGGATGAGGGAATTAAATGCAGCATCTTCAAGTTTGCAGATGACACGAAGCTGGGCGGCAGTGTTAGCTGTGAGGAGGATGCTAAGAGGATGCAGGGTGACTTGGATAGGTTGGGTGAGTGGGCAAATTCATGGCAGATGCAATTTAATGTGGATAAATGTGAAGTTATCCACTTTGGTGGCAAAAATAGGAAAACAGATTATTATCTGAATGGTGGCCAATTAGGAAAAGGGGAGGTGCAACGAGACCTGGGTGTCATTATACACCAGTCATTGAAAGTGGGCATGCAGGTACAGCAGGCGGTGAAAAAGGCGAATGGTATGCTGGCATTTATAGCGAGAGGATTCGAGTATAGGAGCAGGGAGGTACTACTGCAGTTGTACAAGGCCTTGGTGAGACCACACCTGGAGTATTGTATGCAGTTTTGGTCCCCTAATCTGAGGAAAGACATCCTTGCCATAGAGGGAGTACAAAGAAGGTTCACCAGATTGATTCCTGGGATGGCAGGACTTTCATATGAAGAAAGACTGGATGAACTGGGCTTGTACTCGTTGGAATTTAGAAGATTGAGGGGGGATCTGATTGAAACGTATAAGATCCTAAAGGGATTGGACAGGCTAGATGCAGGAAGATTGTTCCCGATGTTGGGGAAGTCCAGAACGAGGGGCCACAGTTTGAGGATAGAGGGGAAGCCTTTTAGGACCGAGATTAGGAAAAACTTCTTCACACAGAGAGTGGTGAATCTGTGGAATTCTCTGCCACAGGAAACAGTTGAGGCCAGTTCATTGGCTATATTTAAGAGGGAGTTAGATATGGCCCTTGTGGCTACGGGGGTCAGGGGGTATGGAGGGAAGGCTGGGTCGGGGTTCTGAGTTGGATGATCAGCCATGATCATAATAAATGGCGGTGCAGGCTCGAAGGGCCGAATGGCCTACTCCTGCACCTATTTTCTATGTTTCTATGTTTCTATTAAAGAGAAGTGGGAGAAAGAAGTGGGGTTGGTACTTTCAGAGGAGGCTTGGGAGAAAATCTGCAGCTTTCAATGGTCCTCGACTAATTCTTTGACTTGGAGAGAACATTGTTGGAAAAACATCATAAGATACTTCAAGACCCCATATCAGGAAAAATATAAAGATACAAATGTGATGTGTTGGAGAAGGTGCGGCTCCAAGGAGGCAAATCATTTTCATATTTTTTGGGATTGCCCTAAATTAAGTCTATTTTGGCAAGGTATTCATAGAACATTAGTTAAGGTACTTCGGTCCCAGATACCTCTGAACTTTGAGACGCTCTATTTGGGGCATGTATTGTTTCTTGAACAGAAGGAAGATATAAAGTTGCTGCAGGCCCTCTTAGCGGCAAGTAAGAAATCAATCACTAGAAAATGGCTAAATCCAATACCACCTACATTAGAAGATTGGTACGAAATTATCTTGGAAATATTTAAAATGGAAAAGTTGACTTACTCCCTGAGAACTCAAAAAGAAAAATTTTATCAAATCTGGAATAAATGGATTGAATATATAACCCCAATGCGAGCAGACTTTAGATGACTCTCCTAATGATTTATACTGCTCTTCTCATCAACACAGTAATATTGCTAACGTAAGCACCCCTAGTCTAAATGTTTGTTTTTTTTTGTTTTCTTTTGGAAAATAGAGAATTAACACAAGTAAAGGGAAAGATGTGGGAAAGGGATAAAAAAATGAAAAAAATTAAGTAAATAAGTACATAGGGATGGGATAATTATGTCTGCGGGCAGGAGCAAGCATGAACAAATTAGGATATAAACACCTACAATGGTTGATACATAGGCTTATATACAACATTTTGGACCAGTGGAAATGGTCCAGAAGGGTTATATGGAAACTATTATTACCATTTTTCTTAACAACTAATTCCATTACTTAGCCTAATAGGTTAGATTTACCACAGTACATAATTATCTATTTAAATGTTTATTTTCCTTTTATATCATCTCAATGTGTACTTAAGAATGTATGAATAATTGTAGTTTTATACATATAAAAAAATGGAAAAGGTTATATGTGTGAAAAAAGTACATGATATTTGTGAATTCCTTATCCAAATAAAAATAAAATTAAAAAAAAAGAAATTTGAGGAGAGGCTAAAGTCAAATGTATTACAGTGGAGTAAAGGGAATTACAGAGGCATGAGAGAGGAGTTGGCCAGAATTGTTTGGAAAAGAACACAGCAGGGATGACGGCAGAGCAACAATAGCTGGAATTTCTGGAAGCAATTTGGAAGGCACAGGATATATACATCCCAAAGAGAAAGAGGTATTCCAAAGGAAAGATGACACAACCGTGACTAACAAGAGAAGTCAAAGCCAACATAAAAGCCAAAAAGAGAGAGCATATAATAGAGCAAAATTTAATGGGAAGTTAAAGAATTGGAAAGCTTTCAAAAATCAACAAAAACAACTAAAAAAAAATTAAGAAGGTAAAGATAGAATCTGATAGTAAGCTAGCCAATAATATTAAGGAGGATACCAAAAGTTTCTTCAGATACATAAAACATATAAGAGAGGCTAAAGTGGATATCAGACCACTGGAAAGCAATGCTGGGGAGGTCGTAATAGGGGACAATGAAATGGTGGATGAACTGAGTAAGTATTTTGCATCAGTCTTCACTGTGGAAGGCACTAGCAGTATGGTGGAAGTTCCAGGTGTCAGGGATCATGAAGTGTGTGAAGTTACCATTACTGGGGAGAAGGTGCTTGAGAAACTGAAAGGTATGAAGGTAGATAAGTCACCTGAACCAGATGGACTATACCCCAGGATTCTGAAAGAGGTAGCTGAAGAGATTGCTGTAGGCATTAGTAATGATCTTTCAAGAATCACTAGATTCTGGATTGGTTCCGGAAGACTGGAAAATTGCAAATGTTACTCCACACTTCAAGAAGGGAGAGAGACAGAAGAAAGGAGACTGACCTCAGTGGTTGGGAAGATTTTGGAGTTGATTATTAATGATGAGGTCTCAGGGTACTTGGAGGTACATGACAAAATAGGCTGTAGTCAGTATCGTTTCCTCAAGGGAAAATCTTGCCTGATAAATCTGTTGGAATCCTTTGAAGAAATAACAAGCAGGATAGACAAAGGAGAATCAGTTGATGTTGTGTACTTGGATTTTCAGAAGGCCTTGACAAGATGCCACACCTGAAGCTACTTAACAATCTACAAGCCCATGGTATTACAGAATAGATTCTAGCATGGATTAAGCAGTGGCTGATAAGCAGGAGGTAAAGGGAGAATTTTCTGGCTGGCTGCTGGTGACTAGTAGTGTTCTATGGAGATCTGCGTCAGGACCGATTCTTTTTAAGTTAACTGCCAGTAATTTGGATGATGGAATTGATGGCTTTGTTGCAAAGTTTGCAGACAATATGAAGATAGGTGGAGGGCGAGTAGTTTTGAGGAAGTAGAGAAGGATTTACATAGATTAAGATGTAACACTCTGTAAGGTTTCACTGCTAAGGCTAATGTAATGGCTTCTATGTAATGTTTCACTGCTAATGTAATGGTTTCTCTGTAGCAGCAATGTTTGGGTTATGACTAGAGATAACAAGGCTTTGGAATGTTTGTTAACCAATGGGAGAAATGTTGTTCTTTCTTGTGTGTCTAGGAGCCAGGTTTTTCACAGTCTTTCGTCAGGGAGCGATGGAGAGAGAGGACACGAATGGAGAGAGTCGGAAAACCACCGGAGAGAGAGGACTGAGGAGTGAGGGTCTGAGGAGGAGGTCAATGGTTAATGAATAGCCATAACAGTGAGCTCCAACGATGTGCAATAGACTTTTTTCCTTAAAATGGGTCCTTGTTCTTTTTATTTTCTTTACTAACCCTTTATTCAGATTGAGATTTATAAAGTTCAATCATTTAATTGCATATGGTGTACTGTCTGATATTTTGCAGTGCGGATTTGTAACCGGGCAACATGTCATGCGGCATCCACACAAACAAGATTTCTCAGTTTTGCGGAGCCAGGAATTGTTTTCCCCTAGACGAATACATGCTGGCTGAGCCTGAGGGTTACAAGGAGAATGGGCAAAGAAACGGCAGATGGAATACAGTGTCAGGAAGTGTATGGTCATGCACTTTGGTCGAAGAAATGAAAGGGTTGACTATTTTCTTAATGGAGAGAAAATACAGGTGCAAAGGGACAAGAGTTCTTGTGCAGGATTCCCTAAAGGTTAATTTGCAGGTTGAGTCTGTGGTAAGGAAGCAAATGTAATGCTAGCATTCATTTCAAGAGGACTAGAATCTAAAAACAAGGATGTAATGTTGAGATTTTATAAAGCACTGGTGAGGCCTCACTTGGAGTATTGTGAGAAGTTTTGGGTCCCTTATCTTAGAAAGGATGTGCTGATACTGGAGAAGGTTCAAAGGAGGTTCATGAAAATGATTCCAGTATTGAATAGCTTATCATATGAAGAGCATTTTATGGCTCTGGGCTTGTATTCGCTGGAATTCCAAAGAATAAGAGGTGACCTCACTAAAATCTGTGGGCAGTGGAAGGCCTTGATAGAGTTTATGTGGAGAGGATGTTTTCTATGGTGAAAGAGTCTAAGGCTAGAGGATACATCCTCAGAATAGTGAGGCGTCCTTTTAGAGTGGAGATGAGAGTGGTGAATCTGTGGGATTCTTTGCCACAGGCAGCTGTGGAGGTCACATCTTTACGTATGCTTAAGGCTGAGGTTGATAGATTCTTGAGTGTCAGCGCATGAAGGGATACGGGGAGAAGGCAGGAGATTGGGGCTGAGAGCGAAATTGGATCAGCCATGATGAAATGGCAGAGCAGACTCAATGGGCTAAATAGCCTAATTCTGCTCCTATATCTTCTGATCTTATTTTCTTGAGTTAATATTCTTGAGTGCGGACGTCCAGGTTTTTAAGCTCCTGTATCATCTCCCAGAAGGTTGAAGAGGGAAAAGTGAATGACCAGGGTGGCAGGCGTCCTTGTCGATGTTGTTAGGTTTCCTGAAGCAATGTACCATGAAGATGTTCTGGGTGGAGATAAGTGACAAGCCTGTGGAGAACTGGGCAGGTTCCATCAGTCCAGAACAGAGTAGTTACCAGTGCACTGCAGAGCTTGTGAGTAGTGGGGAAAATGCTGCTTCTATTTTGCTGGAGACACAGTGAGTTTGTATTCTTAGGACAGGCTTGCTTATAATTGCATTTCCATGATTCGGTTGATGGGCCATTAGTTTGATGGAGGACAGGAGTTTCTTCTATTTTCTGAAAGATAAGCAATAAGAATCCAAATTGTATCAGATTTGACAACCCTTTGTTGCATTGAAAGAAAGAAAAAAACAAAACACAATGTTGCCTGGTTGATTTTTAGTTTTGTGAAATTGAGGGACCATCAACCACATATTTTTATAAATTCTTGGAGGTGAATAAGTTGTAAACAAAGAGCAATCTGTCAACTTTATTTTCTTCAGCAATTCTGCGAAATAACTAATCTTTGTTCTTAACTACAACTGTGACTTTGCAGTGACATGAAAACTAGTTACTCCATATTGGCATCTGCCAATGACATAAACCAATAATTCTCATCAATTTAACCAGCTACATCCAATCGCTTAAACAATCTGACATAACAACCATTTATCCTGAGGGACCTAAGGCCACACGACTTTCATTTTCCATTTAAAATAACAGAATAGGAAGGACTAACATAGATCGATTCAAGGAGAATGCAGACAAGGCATCAAACAATGAAAAAAAATTAACTGAGCATTTTCATAGTGCTGGTAAAAGAAATGATAATGCACAGAATAATGGAGTTTAAGTTGAAATACCTCCTCAGTCTGGCATTTTCACACTCAAAGAACTTGAAGAAATTGAATATTGCTGAATTCCAAAAGTTCCCTAAGTTTGGTGATCTGCTCATAACATACACTCAGTGGCTACTTTATGAGTACCTAAATAAGTGGCCAATGAGTGTACGTTCATGATCTTCTGCTGATGTAGTCCATCCACTTCAAGGATTGACGTATTGTGCATTCAGAGATGTTCTTCTGCACATCAATGTTGTAACTTGTGGATATTTGAATACCGTCACCTTCCTGTCAGCTTGAACCAGCCTGGCCATTCTCCTCTGACCTCTTGCATTCACAAGGTATTTTTGCCCAAAAAACTACTGCATACTGGGTATTTTTTGCTTTATACACCACTCTCTGTGAACTCTAGAGACTGTTGTGCATGAAAATTCCAGGAGATCAGCAGTTTCTGAGACATTCAAACCATTCTGTCTGACGCCAGCAATCATTCTCTGGTCAAAGTCACTTAGATACATTTCTTCCCCATTCTGATGTTTGGTCTGAACAGCAACTGAATCTCTTGACCGTGTCTGCATGCTTTTATGAATTGAGTTGCTGCCACATGATTGGCTGATTAGATATTCGCATTAACAAGCAGGTGTACATGCATATCTAATAAAGTGGCCACTGAGTTTAACAGCCATTTATCCCCAGTATCGTCAGGCCGTACAACTCTCATTCTCTGTTTAAAGTAACATGTTTGAAGAGAAGGGGAAGGAATAGCACAGATTGATTAAAGGTGAATGCAGGCAAGACATTAAACAATGAGAAAACCTATTAACAGCATTTTCACAGTGCTGGAAAAGGAGAATGAATATGTAAACATGATAATACACTGAATAATAGAGTTTAAGTTGATATATCTCCTCAGTCTGGTATTTTTACACTCAAAGAATATGAAGAAATTGAATACTGTATCAGTGAATTCCCAAAGTTCTCTAAGTTTGATGACAGAACAGCCAAAGGCTAAGAAAGCAGAAACCAACCAGAATTATATTGGGTTTATGCAAGTTACTAAACCCCATCATCTATTATAGACAAAGTGAGCACTTGGACAGGGCAGGGGTGGGGAGAGGGAAGTGGAGGTGGGAAGCAAGGATGTGATAGTCTAGCTTTGAGCTTTATTTACAGTACATTGCAAATGTCTTGGCCAGACAGATGCAGCTAAGACTTTTGCACAGTACTGTATTGTTAATGTGGAGTGCAGAGCAAGTTTGTAAGTCTGGCAGGAGCAAAGAATATTGAGAATGGTGAGGGTGAAGCGAGTTGGGTGTTGGACAGGTTGGAGAGAAGGAGTGCAGGGGTGGTGGTGGTGAGGGTGCAGGCACACCCAGCTTTGAGACACCAGACAAGGGAGCTTGATTCAAAACTATTGGTTTATTGATCATTACAGAAAGTCTCTCTCCTGTCCTCCTGATTTTAACAATTCAATTAATTTTTATTTAATAATACAGCACAGAAAAGACCCTTTTGGCCACACCACCCAGCAAACCACCTACAGCTGCATGAAACAAACATGCATACACTTTCATAATGGTACCTCCAAGTACATCCACTTTCATCAGTGTATTTCCAATTACATACAGTTCTTCAGTGCACCTCTAATTCCATACACTTTCATCAGTGTACCTCCTATTACATACACTTTCATCAGTGTATCTTCAATTATATACACTTTTATCAGTTTACCTCCTATTACATACACTTTCATCAGTGTATCTTCAATTATATACACTTTTATCAGTGTACCTCCAACTAAACACACTTTCATTAGTATATCTCCA
Organism: Mobula birostris; assembly: GCF_030028105.1. Taxonomy (NCBI): domain Eukaryota; kingdom Metazoa; phylum Chordata; class Chondrichthyes; order Myliobatiformes; family Myliobatidae; genus Mobula; species Mobula birostris. The sequence continues at coordinate 42,027,346 of NC_092389.1, forward strand.
ATAACAGGCTCTGCCACAGTTGCTGCACGTGTAGGGCATCGTGGAATTGTTGTCTGCTGTCCGCTGTGCCCTCCGTTTATCTCTCTGCTCCACAAACTGACTCAGGATCAGTCTTTCGCCTTGCTCTCAGTGTAGCTGAAGAGTACCTCGCCATTTGATGTGGTCATCTGCTGTATCCTCCCAGTGCTCTGAGTTGATTTTTAAGGCTTTCATGTCACGCTTGCAGAGGTCCTTGAAGTGAAGCTGGGGTCTACCATCGTTCCTCTTGCCTGTTGCTAGTTCTCTGTAGAGGATGTCCTTTGGCAGTCTACCATCCTTCATATGATGGACGTGGCCTAGCCAGCGCAGTCTGCATTGTCTTAAAAGCGTGAACATTGTGGGAAGTCCAGAGCGGGAAAGGACCTCAGAATTTGGGACTTTGTCTCTCCAGGTGATGCCGAGGATGCGGCGAAGGCTGCGCAGGTGAAAACTATTGAGCTTCCTCTACTACTTGGAGTAGATGGTCCAAGTCTCGCTACCATACAGGAGGGTGCTGATAACGCATGCATTGTACACAGCAGTCTTGGTATTTGTAGCGAGTTTCGGATTCTCCCAGGCCCGCAAAGAGAGTCGAGCAAGGATTGATGCTGCTTTGCCGATACGCCTATTGATTTCAGCATTGAGGGAGAGAGTGTCGATAATGGTTGACCTCAAGTATGTGAACTTGTGGACCACTTCTAGATCGTAATTGTCGATGGCAATGACTGGTGTCTCCACTACATTCTGGGCAAGGACATTTGTTTTCTTTAGGCTGATGGTAAGCCCGAGGTCCTTGCATGTCTTAGAGAAGCAGTCCATGAGAGTTTGTAGTTGCTGTTTGGTGTGCGAGGTTATAGCAGCGTCATCGGCAAAGAGCATGTCACGTATTAAGATCTTACGCACCTTTGTTCTTGCTCTCAAGTGCGCAGGGTTGAACAGCTGCCTATCAGACCTGGTGTGCATGTAGGTGCCTTCTGTCGACGTCCCAAACATGTCCTCAAATTCGGCTGTCCCCCAAAACTCCAAAGTATCATCAAGTCATTCCATGATGACATGAGGGCTACTGTTCATCAGAACCCTTCGTTATTCGTAGTGGAGTCAAACAAGGATGCAAGTCAAACAGAGTGCTGGGAGGATACAGCAGATGACTGCAACAAATGGCGAGGTACTCTTCAGCAGAGAGAGGAAGGTGCCAAATAATGTTGGGGCCAACACACATCCTTGTTTGACTCCACTACGAATAGTGAAGGGTTCTGATGAGCTGCCATCATACTGAACAGTAGCCCTCATGTCATCATGGAATGACTTTATGATACTTTGGAGTTTTGGGGGACAGCCGATTTTGAGGAGAATCTGAAAGAGCCCATCCCTGCTGACAAGGTCGAATGCCTTGGTCAAGTCAATGAAAGCGACATAAAGGGGCTTCTGTTGTTCCCTGCACTTCTCCTGGAGTTGACGGAATGAGAAAATCATGTCAACAGTTGACCTCTTTGCGCGAAAACCACACTGGGACTCAGGGTAGACCCACTCTGCCAGAGTTTGTAGACGTGCCAGAGTTACACGAGCAAAAACTTTGCCAACAATACTCAGGAGGGAGATACCCTGTAGTTGTTGCAGTCACTCCTAACACCCTTGTTCTTGTACAAAGCATGAATTTGGAGTCGCACATATCCAGTGCTCCTTCCTTCCAGCACGCACGGAGGACCTCATGTAAAGGTTGAAGGAGTGAGCCCTTGCAGTGTTTGATCAGGTCTGGAGGAATCCCATCATTGCCAGGAGCTTTCCATGGGGCCAGATTGTCAATTGCCTTGCTGAGGTCCTCAATGGTTGGTTCTGAGTCGAGTTCATCCATGACTGGTAGACAATCGATGGCATCAATGGCTGAGCTAACAACAACATTTTCCCTCGAGTAGAGCTCAGAGTAGTGCTCTACCCAGTGTTCCATCTGCTTGCTTTTATCAGTGATTATTTCACCGCTGGATGACTTCAGGGGTGCTGTCTTGTTCTGCAATGGGCCAAGGGGCTTCTTGATACCATCATACATTGATCTGATGTTGCCTGTCACATCTGCTGTCTGAATGCCCTCACTCAGCTGGAGCCAGTACTCACTTGCGCACTGACTTGCAGTCTGTTGCACTTTGCTTCTAGCAGCTCGAGATGCCTGAAGTGTTTGGTCAGATGGTGAGCACTTGTACTCTGTGAGAGCTGCATACTTGGCTTCAATGACGGGAGTCATGATCTTGGACTTTGCCTCAAACCAGTCACTGCTCTTTGTGGGCTTTCTTCCAAAGATAGAGAGTGCTGATTCGTGGATGGTGTCACGAAGGTATGACCATTGTTCTGTTGCAGTATCTCCTTGTGAGGAGGTAGTCATAGCGCCCTGTACTGACTTGGCACACTGGTCAACCTTTTCTGACAGTTTCATCTCTGTTGTGTTGATGCAAGGTTTTCCATTTTGTTTGGAGTGGTGGATTTTCTTCGGACATAGTTTGATCTTGCAGCATACTAAAGCATCTCTCTGACGGTGGTGTCTGAAAAGAGGATGCTGTCTAAGTTGCATGCCATCTTGGTCAATGTCTCCCATCCACTACATAATGTACTGGGTGGGCACAGGAGTACATTCAGCCAGAGACTCATTCCTCCAAGATGCAGCACAGAGCATCATAGGAAGTCATTCCTGCCTGTGGCCATCAAACTTTACAACTCCTCCCTTGGAGGGTCAGACACCCTGAGCCGATAGGCTGGCCCTGGACTTATTTCATAATTTACTGGCTTGATTTACATATTACTATTTAATTATTTATGGTTCTATTACTATTTAGTATTTATGGTGCAACTGTAACGAAAACCAATTTCCCCCTGGGATCAATAAAGTATGACTATGACTATATCACAGCCCGTACTGTGGTATGAGCGGGTGATTAGTACAGAGCTGATGAAAGAGCGCCTGGCGATGATCATGTCTAGTTAGTGCCAGTGTTTGGACTGTGGATGTCGTCATAAGACCTTGTACTGTGACTTCGTCTGAAAGCAGGAGTTAGTTACACACAGGCCATGATAGGAGCAGAACTCCAGGAGACATTGTCCATTGTCATTTATTTTGCCAATTCCAAAGTGGCCAAGACAAGACGGCCAGGAATCGTTATCGGCTCCCACTCTGGCGTTGAACACACCAAGGAGAACGAGGTGCTCATCGCCGGGAATATTGCTGACAACAGCTTCTAATTTGTCGTAAAACATGTCTTTTGCCTCAGAGGTGGAGTTCAAGGTAGGGGCATACACACTGACGAGAGATACTGGGCCATGACTGGTGTAGGCGGAGAGTCATAAGTCATTCTGATCCATTTTCTGATGGCTCCACCATTTGCAACAAGGAGTTCCTAATGGCAAAACCCACTCCATGCTGGCAGGGCTAGTCTTGGTTCTTTCCCTGCCAGAAAAATGTGTAGTCCTTTTCCTTCAGTGTACCTGAATTTACCAAACATGTTTCTTGTAGGGTAGCTATATCTACCTTGAGCCTTAGTAGCTCATCGTTAATGACCGCTGTTTTTCGTGCATCTTCGATATCCCTGAGGTTTTGATCAAGTCCAGTCATCATTGTGCGGACATTCCAACATCCCAACTTGAGGGGTGTTATCTTATTTGATTTGTTTTCTTTCTTGTCTGGTGCAGTAGTTACAGTCAACTCTTCGAGGAATAATCCATTATCCCCAAACACCCACTGAGGAAGACTGACTGTGGCGGGACAGCTCCTTATTAGCTGGGGTCTGCCCAGCTTGAGACAGGCAGTGGCTGTCCAGTGAAACGCGATTGTCCCTCCCACCGTGGGAAGCAACCCCAGGCACCATGCTCTACGCCAATCAAGCATTATGAAAGTGGATGTAATTGGAGGTACACTGATGAAAGTGTATGTAATTGGAGATACAATGATAAAAGTGTATATAATTGAAGATACACTGATGAAGTATATTTAATTGGACGTACACTGATGAAATTGGATGTATTTGGAGATACGCTGATGAAAGTATGTAATTCGAGATACACTGATGAAAGTGTATGTAATTAGAGGCACACTGATGAAAGTGCAGGTTATTGGAGATACACAAATGAAAGTGCATGTAATTGGAGATACACTGGTGAAAGTGTGTTTAATTGGAGGTACACCGAAGAAAGTGTATGCAATTCGAGATACACTGATAAAGTATATTTAATTGGACCTACACTGATGAAGGTAGATTTAATTGGAGATACATGAATGAAAGTGTATGTAATTTGAGGTACTCTGATGAAGGTGTACGTAATAAGAGGTATGCTGATGAAAGTTCATGTAATTGGAGATACACTGAAGAAAGTGTGTTTAATTGGAGATACACTGAAGAAAGTGTGTTTAATTGGAGATACACTGAAGAAAGTGTATGTAATTGGACATACACTGATGAACGTGTATATAATTGAAGGTATACCGATGAAAGTGTGTTTAATTGGAGGTACACTGATGAAAGTGTTTTTAACTGGAGCTACATTGATGAAAGTGATTTTAACTGGAGCTATACTGATGAAAATGAACGTAATTGGATGTGTACTGTTGAAAGTATACATAATTGAAGATACACTGATGAAAGTGTATGCAATTGGAGGTACCATGGTGAAAGTGTATGCAATTGAAGTTACACTGATGAAAGTGTATGTTATTGGAGATACACAAATCAAAGTGCATGTAATTGGAGAAACACTGATGAAAGTGTGTTTAATTGGAGGTACACTGATGAAAGTGGATGTAATTGGAGTTACACTGATGAAATTCAATGTAATTGGGGATACACTGATGATAGATAATGTACTTGGAGATACACTGATGAAAGTGAATATCATTAGACATACACTGATAAAAGTGTATGTATTTGGAGGTACACCGATGAAAGTGTATTTAATTGGAGAAACACTGATGAAATTCAGTGTAATTGGAGATACACTGATGAAAGTGTATGTAATTGGAAATAAACTGATTAAAGTGGATGTAATTGGAGATACACTTCTAACTCTCGCTTCGGCTAGCTGCTTAATATAGGGGGTGATAGCCCCGGCCCGGCCCAACTTACCAAGAAATTTTGTTTGGGTGGATACTACGCGATGTGTCCCCTGTTACAAATCAGTATCCCAGATTAACAAATAATACACAATATGCAATTAAACAATTAAGCTTTATAATTCTTACTTTGACTATATGGTTAGTAAAGAAAACAAATAAAAAAGAAAAAAAGGGCCCAATCTTATGAAACAGTCTATTGCACAATGTTGGAGCTCACTAATAAGCCGATCATCCACCACTGACCTCCTCAGATCATCACTGTCCTTCAGACCCTCGCTCCAAGTCCACACCGTCTGGCGGTCTACCAACTCTCTCCGTTTGCATCTTCTCTCCTTATCTCTCCCCAGCAAAAGACCGCGAAAATATCTGTTCCGGACTCACAAGAAAGAACAACAGCATTCCAAACCCCATTATCTCTAGTCATAACCCAAACATTGCAGCTACAGAGAAACCATTACATTATCAGTGAAACCTTACAGCATGTTACACACTGATGGAAGTGTATGTATTTGGCGATAGATTGATGTAATTGTATTTAACTGGAGATACACTGATGAAAATGAATGTAATTGGAGATGCAACGATGAAAGTGGACGTAATAGTAGACACACTGATGAAGTGTATGTAATTGGTAATACACTGATGAAAGTGGATATAATTAGATTTACACTGGTGAAAGTGCATGTAATTGGAGTTACACTGCTGGAACTGAATGTAATTGGAGTTACACTGATGAAATTGTGTTTAGTTGTGGGTACACTGATGTAAGTGTATTTAATTGGATGTACACTGATGATAGTGTATTTAATTGGAGATACACTGATGAAATTCAGTGTAATTGGAGATACACTGCTGGAAGTGAATGTAATTGGTGTTACACTGATGAAATTGTGTTTAGTTGTGGGTACACTGATGAAAATGTATTTAATTGGATGTACACTGGTGAAATTCAGTGTAATTAGATATACACTGATGAAAGATAATATAATTGGAGGTACACTGATGGAAGCGTATGTACTTGGAGATACACTGATGAAAGTGTATGAAATTGGAGGTACACTGATGAAAGTGGATGAAATTGGAGGTACACTGATGACAGTGAATGTAATTGGAGTACATTGATGAAAACTTTTTGATTGGATTCGAGGGATGAGACTGAGATTAGAGAAGGGGAACCTTTTCCGAGTGGGAGGAGATGCAAGTGTTACTGTGCCATCTCTTCTCGCAATTGTATGACTAAGGCCATAAGGCCACAAGATATCAGAACAGAATTAGGCTATTTGGCCCATTGAGTCTGTTTTGCAATTTCATTATGGCTGTTCCACTTTTCCTCTCAGCCCCAGGCTCCTGCCTTCTCCCCATATCCCTTCATGGCCTGACCAAGCAAGATCCTATCAACCTCTGTATTAGATATAGATAAAGACTTGGCCTCCACAGCTGCCTGTGGTGAAGAATTCCTCAAATTCACCATTTCTGGCTGAAGATATTCCTCCCTGTCCCCATTTCTATAGGACATCCCTCTATTCTGATGCCATGTCCTCTGGTTTTAGACTCTCACACAATAGGGTTTCCAGCAGCTGCAGATCTTCTCTTGTTTTGTGATAGGAAACATCCTCTCCACATCCACTCCGTCAAGGCCTTTAACCATTTGATAGGTGTCAATGAGGTCATCCCTCATTCTTCTGAACTTTCAGCTTCAGATTCAGATTTATTTCTAACATGTATGTATATCTAAATACTCAGTGAAATGTGTATTTTGTGTTAACAACCAGCATACACTAATGTGTGCTTGGGGCAGACCACAAGTGTCCCCACACATTCCAGTGCAAACATAGCCTGCCCTCCATGTCCTGTAGAGCAACACAGCAGCAGCAATAACAATAACAAGACAAAGCAAGTCAAGAAGAGCAGAACAAGCCCATGTTGCCTCCCCTCGTACCCACCCTCCCACTCACACACAGCAGGCCACCTCTGAAGCTCCAGTCCTTGTCCTCAGATTATCAGGCTTGAAGGCATCAGGCTCCAATTTCAGACTTCACATCAGGACTAGCCAATTATTGGCTTGACCTTTGGACCTTGACTTTCAGGCTTGCACTGACCTCTGCTCCTGGTGACCACGGTCATTGTGCCTCCTTCAGTCCCCTGTAACCTTTTCTGGCCACTACCTTCTGTCTTCAACCTTCAGAATTCTACCTTCAGACACACCATGTTCTGAACTTTGACTGTTGACCTTCAACTTATGGTTTTTCAGAGCCTTGAGGTATTTCCATTCTACTGAGTCACGTACGGAGCTTATATTCAGTCTGTGCATTGAAATATCCTTTAGCTTTGAATGGGAACCCATGCCAATTTGGTACAGTAGTGCCTGATGATGGAAGTGTGAATTAGGGAGGCATTGTTTTGAGGAGAAGATAGAGAGGTGGCCCAGAAAGCCTGGAGAAGAAACAGTCTATGTATTTTGGTGGACAAATAATCGAGGACAACAGAACATTATGTTATAATTAGAGCTGGGTCATTTATGACTGAAGTTAGGAAATGTGTAATGAATTAAAAATAGAGTTTATCATGAATATGTTCAAAACATACTCTGAATGAAGACTAAACATGTAAAGTTCCAACTCACACCATACTGCTTAATGCATGTATATATTTATTTAAAGCGAGCTATCATCAGTGATGTGGAGAGGGTATATTATGGAGCTAATGCACACAAACATTGACTTAGCAAGAGGTGAATGCAATTTGATATGAAGCTCAATGTAAATTATAAGAAATACCAAAGGATAATTATCAAATTACAGCCAACTAAGCTCAACGCCTTTCTTCACTGGGTTAAACACAGTGCACTATAAATTCAGGTGAACCATTTTAATTCTTCACACAGAGCTAGTAAAATGGAGACCATATCACTTCTCTGTGTTGGAGGTTGTCACTGAAAATCTGTCAGAGAGTTGAACACTGGGATTTAATTTGATTAAATGCCAGTCATTTTCCCTGCCGTTCAATAAATAAGCCTGTCTGTGCTGTGCAGGGTGGCACATTAGCATTGTGGTTAAGGCAAAACTTGGCAGCACCAACAATCTGTGATCAGGGATCAATTCCTGCCACTATCTGTAAGGAGTTTGTACATTCTCCCTGTGACTGCATGGGTTATCTCTAGGTGCACTGTCATCCCTCCATAGTCCAAAGACATACCGGTTGGTAGGTTAATTGATTATTATAATTTGTACCATGATTAGACTAGGATTAAATTGGGAAAATGTTGGGTGGCACACCTTAAAGGACTGGGAGGGCTTACTCCATGCTGTATCTCAGTAATAAATAAATATTATGTTACAAATAAAGCTAATTTTGATAAATCTTTAATCTTGTTGAAACAAAATTGTCAGAAATTGTTGATGTTTTTTTTTTAATTTCCTGAAAAGCTCAAAGTTCTAGATGAATTTATTATCAAGGATTGTATACCAACCTTGAGATTCACTTTCTCGCAGGCACACACAGGGAAATAAGGAAATACAATAGAATCCAGGAAAAAACACACATAGCAAAGACCAATGAACATCCATTGAGCAAAAGAAGACAAATCTTGCAAATAATTAGAACCACAAAAAATTAAATACCAATAATATGAGCTGCTTTCCCATAAAGAGTGTCCACAGGGTGTGGAGGTACCTCCATTCTCAGGTGATGAAAGCAAATTGTGTCCACAGGCCATGGAGTCTGTTCACCTCTCAGGTGAGTGAGGCAAAGTGTGTCCACAAGCTGTGGAATATGTTCAGCTCTGAGGTAAGTGAAACAACATGTGTCCACAGGCCCTGGCTTCACTTCAGCTGAGACAAGTGAAGCTATCTATGCCAGTCCAGAAGCCTGATAGCTGTAGAACTGTTGCTGAACTTGATAGCATGAGACTCAAAGCTTCTGCACCTCATGCCTGATGATCATAGTGAATACAGCAGGAGGACTGTCAAATTGGTCTATTTATTCTGTCATTCAGATTAATTGTCTTAATTAAACTTGTTCAGGGTGTAATTGTCATTTGTTCACTGAAAGAATTAGATGGACAATCATGACTTATTTAAACCTGGTTTTAATCACAGTGCACCTGAGGGCCAAATGCTTTGAGAAGAAGAGCATTTTGTGATGGCCAAAATGTTCATACCCTCAGCCACAATTTCTGTGGACCAAGTTTTCCCTTTAGCTCTTGCTGTCATTAGTGTCATTAGCAATTTTCCTCAGGAGGAACTCTGATACTTTTATAAATTTACAAATTATGAACACAATTGAAAAGAAAGCATGCCATCAACTACATTGTCGGGCATGTATCAACACCTGAAATTATGAAATTTTAGCCATTAGTGAGACTTGGTTGCTGGAGGGGCAGGACTGACAGCTCAGTATACCAGCGTTCTATTGTTCTGAATGTGAAAGAGTGGGAGGGGTTATAGGAGGAGGGGTTGTGTTAATAGACAGGGAGAATGTTATGGCAGTGCTCCGTCAGGACAGATTGAAGAACTCGTCTAGTGACACATTATGGGTGGAACTGAAAAACATGAAATGTATGACCACGTTAATGGGACTATATGACAGACCACACAACAGTCCAAGGGATTCAGAGGAAAAAATTTGTAAACAGATTGCAGACTGTTGGACGGGACATTAGGTTGTTATCATAGGTGATTTTAATTTTCCACATACTGACTGGGAATCCCATACCGTAAAAGGACTAAATAGGATAAAGTTCGTCAAATGCGTTCAAGAAAGTTTGTAGAAGTCCCAATGAGAGAGCATGAAGTACTGGATCTATTATTAGGGAATGAGACAGGGCAGGTGACACAAGTTTGTGTGGGGAACACTTTGCATCCAGTGACCACAATGCCATTGGTTTCAAAGCAAATATGCAGAAAGATAGGTCTGGTCCACGGGTTGAGATTCCGAATTGGAGAAAGGCCAATTTTGATGATATCAGAAATGATCTGGCAAGTGTGGATTGGGACAGGCTGTTTTATGGCAAAGGTGTACTTGGTAAGTGGGAGGCCTTCAAAAGTGAAATTTTGAGATTATAGAGCTTGTACATGCCTGTCAGAATAAAAGGGAAAGGTAACAGGTGTAAGGAAATTTTTTTTCAAGAGATATTGAAGCCCTGGTTGAGAGAGAAAGGGAGGTGCATAGGAACAAATGAGATGCTTATGGAGTATATTAATTGGCCTAATCTCAAATAATAACGAGGCAGCTTACAGAGTAGTCATCACCCTGACACAGTGGTTTCAAGAAAACAACCTTTCCTTCAATGTCACAAAAATAAAGGAGCTGGTTGTAGACTACAGGAAGAATGGAGACAGACTACCCCATATTGATGTCAATGGATCTGGAGTTGAGAGGGTGAACAGCTTTAAGTGTCTCGGCATACACATCACTGAGGACCTCACATGGTCTGTACATACCAGCTGTGTGGTGAAAAAGGCACCTGGTATGGGAACTGTACCTCCCTCAATCACAGGACCCTGCAGAGAGTGGTACAGACAGCCCAACATATCTGTAGATGTGAACTTCCCACTATTCAGGACATTTACAAAGACAGGTGTGTAAAAAGGGCCCAAAGGATCACTGGAGACCCAAGTCACCCCAACCACAAACTGTTCCAGCTGCTTCCATCTAGGAAAAGATACCGCAGCATAAAAGCCAGGACCAACAGGCTCCAGGACAGCTTCTTTAACCAGGCCATCAGACTGATTAATTCACGCTGATTCAATTGTATTTCTATGTTATACTGACTGTCCAGTTGTACATACTGTTTATTATGAATTACTATAAATTGCACATTGCACATTTAGACAGAGACGTAACGTAAAGATTTATTTGAAGGATGTAAGTAATAAAGTCAATTCAATTCAATAAGAAATGCAAGAGAACACTTAAGAAAGGAATCAGGAGGGCTAAAAGAAGGCATGAGGTCACTCGAGCAGATAAAGTGAAGGAGAATCCCAAGGGATTCTACAGATATGTTAAGGACAAAAGGATTGCAAGGGAATAATTGGTCCCCTGCAAGACCAGAATGTTTATCCATGTATGGAGTCAAAAGCAGATGGAGGAGATCTTAAATTGTTTTTGCATCTGTATTTAGTCAGGAGATGGACACAGAGTCTATAGAAGTGAGGTAACGCGGCATCAACTTCATGGACCTTGTACAGATTACGGAGGAGGAGGTGTTTGCAACCCTGAGGCAAATCAGGGTGGATAAATCCCCAGGGCCTGATAAGATGTTCCCTCGGACCCTATGGGAGGCAAGTGCAGAAATTGCTGAGACCCTAGCTGAGATCTTTCAATCATCCTTAGTGACAAGAGAGGTACGGGAGGATTGTTATGCTGTTTAAAAAAGGGTCTAAATATAAACCAGGAAATTTTAGGCCGGTGAGTCTGAGATTGGTTGTGGGAAGATTTTTGGAAGGTATTCTAAGGAACTGGATACACAAGTATTTGGATAGACATGGGCTGATTAAGAATAGTCTTCATGCGTGATAAGTCATGTTTAACCAAGCTTACAGTGGATGTTGTTGACATGGACATGAGCAAGACATTTGACAATGTCCCCAGTGGGAGGCTGGCCAAGAATGTTCAGTCGCTCAGCATTCAGGATGAGATAGTAAATGAGATTAAACATTGGCTTTGTGGGAGAAGACAGAAAGTGGTAGTAGATGGTTGCCCATCAGACTGGTGTGCTGTAGGGATCGGTGCTGGGTCCTCTGTTGTTTGTCATCTATATCAATGATCTGTATGATAATGTGGTTAACTGGATCAGCAAATTTGCAGGAACACTAAAACTGAGGATGTAGTAGACAGCGAGGAAGGCTATCATAGCTTGCAGAGGATCTGCATCAGTGGAAAAATGGGCTGAAAAATGGCAGATAGAATCTAATGCAGACAAGTGAGAGGTTTTGTACTCCGGTAGGACGGTAGGTTTTACACAGTGAGCAGTAGGGCACTGAGGAGTGTGGTAGAACAAAGGGATCTGGGAATACAGGTCTATAATTCATGGAAAGTGGCATCACAGGTAAATAGGGTCAGAAAGAAAGCTTTTGGCACATTGGCCTTCATAAATCAAAGTATTGAGTATAGGAGATGGGAGATTATGTTGGAGTTGTATAAGGTGTTGGTGAGGCCTAATTTGGAGTATTGTGTGCAGTTTCAGTCACCTATCTATAGGAAAGACATAAATAAGGCTGAAAGGGTTAGGACTATTTGTTAGAACGTAGATTGAGATGAGATTTGATAAAAGTATACAAAATTATGAGGGGTATAGATAGGGTGAATGCAAGCAGGCTTTTTCCACTGAGGTTGGGTGGGGCTACAACCAGAGGTCAAGGTTTAAGGATGAAAGGAGAAAAATCTAAGGGGAACATGAGCAGAAACTTCTTCTCTCAGTGGGCCGTGAGAGCGTGGAATGAGCTGCCAGCACAAATGGTCCATGCGAGCTTGATTTCAATGTTCAATAAAAGTTTGGATGGGTACATAGATGATAGGGATATGGAGGCCTATGGTCCTGGTCAATAGGAGTAGGTAGTTTAAATGGTTTTGACATGGACTAGATGGTCTGAAGAGCCTGTTTCTGTGCTGTACTTCTCTATGACTACAAGCAGCGTTCACAGCAAAAAAATAAATTAAACATAATTTATACACAATTTTACTGGAAATAACACAATTATAACAAAAAATAACATCCATTTTAGTGCAAAGTTGTCATAGTGTTGCTAAGCTGTAGTAATTGGAGTTGGTCAAGTTGGCTCAAGAACCAAAGAGTTGAAGGAAGTAGCTGTTCTTGAACCTGGTGGAGTGAGACTTCAGGCTTCCCTACCTCCTATCTGATGGGAGCTGTGACAAAATGGCACGGCCCAGGTGGTGGGGATCTTTGATGATGAATCTTGCCTTCTTGAGGCAGCACCTTCTGTAAATACTACTGATGGCAGGTTGGGATGTGCCTGTGGCGTTTTGGGCAGACTCTGGTCCTCTGTGCATTCAAATTTTCGTACTCAACCACAATGCAATCAGTCAAGATACTTTCAACAATTGACTTGTATAAGTTTGATAGAATGTTCAATGACTTCTGAACTTCCGTGACCTCTCGAGAAAGTAAAGATGCTACCACAACTTCCTTGTGATTGCAGCAATGTGCTGGACCCAAAATGGAACGTCTAATATGTTAATACCCAGGACAATCCCCTCGGGCAATCCCACAATGGAGACTGAGATAAGGGAGGGATGATTACATATTCTAATTAAAGTTGACTCACACCCTCTGCTCCATTCCCACAACAATGAGTCTACCTTGGTTCTTTCTCCCTTTGTTCATCTCCCACCCATTACCTGGGTTCATTAACCTCCCTCATCTGATTCCATCTGCCCATCACTTACACACTTATCCACCTGGGCTTCCTCTCCCTTGGTCTACCTCAGATACTTCCTCCTGTCCATCAGTCCCCAAACTCCCTTATCTGGTTCCACTTATCACCTAGCAGCCTCTGGCTCCACTAATGCCGCACTAATCACGACCTCAGTATACCAACATTGTGACCACTTTTACTACAATGGATCTTTGGTTTGTTCCAAATATGCTCTTTCTTGATCAGTCCATGCTTTATGTTTCACTTATACTTTTCTTGAGGACTCTGGTTATCTAATACCATGTGCCTAGGATGCTGCTACAGGCAAATTTTTCACTGCACATATGCGTACATGTACTTACGCAGATGATAATAAACTTTACTTTAAACATCTTCCCTTTCCTTTTCCTCTCCCTGGTTCCATTTTGTTTCCCTTTTCTGTTTCCAACTATCACCCAGCAAACTCCATCTCAGATCTCCCACCTACTCATTTCAACCAGAAGTCATCCCCCACCTCAAGTGTTTCTCCTACCTCTTATCACACCCCTCCATCGTATCTCCCTCTCATTTCTTTACAGATGGGGGTCACCTGTTACTCTGTGGTTCTGAGTCCTTTGACAAGGTGCCATACATGAGGCTGCATACCAAGTTAAGAGCCCATGGTATTACAGGAAAGTTACTAGCATGGTTAGAGTATAGATTGACTGGTAGGAGGCAGCGAGTGGGAATGAAAGGGTCCTTTTCTGCTTGGCTGCCAGTGACTCGTGGTGTTCCGCAGGGGTCAGTGTTGGGACCGCTTCTTCTTATGCTGTATATAAATGATTTAGATGATGGAATAGATGGCTTTGTTTCCAAGTTTGCAGATGATTCGAAGATTGGTGAGGGTGGGTAGTGTAAAAGACAATAGACAATAGGTGCAGGAGTAGGCAATTTGGCCCTTTGAGCCAGCCTCGCCATTCACTGTGATCATGGCTGAACATCCACAATCAGTAACCTGTTCTTGCCTTCTCCCCATATCCCTTGACTCCACTATCTTTAAGAGCTCTATCTAACTCTTTCTTGAATACATCCAGAGAACTGGCCTCCACTGCCTTCTGAGGCAGAGCATTCCACAGATCCACAACTCTGTGGGTGATAAAGTTTTTCCTCAACTCCGTTCTATATGGCCTACCCCTTATTCTCAAACTGTGGCCTTTGGTTCTCGACTCTCCCAACATCGGGAACATGTTTCCTGCCTCTAGCGTGTCCAATCCCTTAATAATCTTATATGTTTCAATCAGATCCCCTCTCAGCCTTCTGAATTCCAGAGTATACAAGCCCAGTCACTTCAATCTTTCGACATATGACAGTCCCGCCATCCCAGGAATTAACCCAGTGAACCTACGCTGCACTCCCTCAATAGCAAGAATGTCCTTCCTCAAATTTGGAGACTAAAACTGCACACAGTACTCCAGGTGTGGTCTCACCAGGGCCCTGCACAACTGCAGAAGGACCTCCTTGTTGATGAAACAGGTAGGCTGCAGAAGGACTTAGACAGATTAGGAGAATGGGCAAGAAAGTAGTAAATGAAATACAATGCTGGAAAATGTATGGTCATGCATTTTGGTAGTAGAAATAAATGTGTGGATTATTTTCTCAACGGGGAGAAAATCCAAAAATCTGAGATGCAAAGGGACTTGGGGGTCCTTGGGCTGAACACCCTAAAGGTTAACTTGCAGGTAGAGTCAGTGGTCACTAGGATGGTTCCGGAATAAAAGGGTTATCATATGAGCAATGTTTGATAGCTCTGGGTCTGTACTAGCTGGGATGTAGAAGGATGAGGGGGGGATCTCATTGAAACCTTTCGAATGTTGAAAGGCCTAGACAGAGTAGGTGGGAAAAGGATGTTTCCCATGGTGGGGGAGTTTAGGACAAGAGGGCACAGCCTCAGGATAGAGGGGCGTCCATTTAAAACAGAGATATGGAGAAATTTCTTTAGCCAGAGGGTGGTGAATTTGTGGAATTTGTTACCACAGGCAGCTGTGAAGGCCAGATTGTTGGGTGTATTCTAAGGCAGGTTCTTAATTGGACACGGCATCAAAGGTTACGAGGAGAAGGCCAGGGAATGTGGCTGAGGAGGGGAAAAACGGATTAGCCATGACTGAACACGAGGAATTCTGCAGATGCTGGAAATTCAAGCAACACACATCAAAGTTGCTGGTGAACGCAGCAGGCCAGGCAGAATCTCTAGGAAGAGGTACAGTCGATGTTTTGGGCTGAGTCCCTTCGTCAGGACTAACTGAAAGTAGCTCTTCCTTCAGTTAGTCCTGACGAAGGGTCTCGGCCCAAAACATCAACTGTACCTCTTCCTAGAGATGCTGCCTGGCCTGCTGCATTCACCAGCAATTTTGATGTGTGTTGCTTGAGCCATGTCCGAATGATGGAGCAGACTGGATGAGCCAAATGGCCTCATTCTGTTCCTATGTCTTATGGTTCTTATGGAGTCCAGGTGGGGTTTCAGAGTACAAACAACATTCACTAGAGGTTGTACTACAGGTAAGCAAGATCATATAATGCCGAAGGAAACACCTGCCTATAGTAGTAAAGGGCTGGAATCTCAAGTGGTGAAGTTGGACAAATGCAATGGGAGACCTGGGTTGTGGTGCACAGTACGGTCCCCTAACTGTGAATGAACAGACTATAGAGAGTGGTGAATCTGTGGAATTCATTGACACAGGCAGCTGTAGAGGCCAAGTCATTGGGTATATTTAAGGTGGAGGTTCATAGGTTCTTGATTAATAAAAGTGTCAAAGGGTACAGGGAGAAGGCAGGCAAATGAGGCTGAGAGGGATAATAAATCAGCCATAATAGAAGAGCAGAGTGGACTGGATGAGCCAAATGGCCTAATTCTGCTCCTACGTCTTATGGCCTACACGCTATGGCCCCTCTACATACTCAGACCTGAAACGATACCCACCCCTCTGCTTGATCCACCGAGTTCCTCCAGCAGTCAGTTATTTACTCTGAGTTCCAGCATCTGCAATCTCTTGTGTCTCTGTTGTCAGTGAATTGCTGTGAGTCTCTTTCATGCCTTGCACTCCAAACAATTTGAATTTCCAATATTCTCGTCCTGTGAAATTTCTCAACAAATGCAAAAAGAAAGAGAGATGCTTTGCGCATTGAGTGGTGAGAGTGATTATTGAGTTTCCACCACTAGTCATGTTTTAATGCTGTATACACATCTCCATTGGGAACTTCTGACTTCTGAACCTTTTTCTTGCATCTAAATGCTCCAGTCTAATTGAAATCCTGTTTGAGGTTTGGAAAGCTGTTAGTGCTTTCGATATCATTCTCCCTAAGTGAAGTAAGTTGTGATGAAGGATTCAGGACCAAAAGAGTGCTTGGAACAACCTGCCAGACAATTTTCTTATAAAACTGCATGACAGTATACCTAAGAGAATTGATGCAGTTTTAAAGGCAAAGAGTGGTCACACCAAATACTGATTTGATTTAGTTTTTCTTACACTTTATTGTTCTTTCTAGTATATTTTTTAATGTTTAGAAACTTTTTCATTTCATTATTTTTGAAAGTATCTTCACCTTACAAAATTTTTGTACGTGTGCCTAAGACTTTTGAACAGCACTCTCTATATATTGATAGGTAGATATAGATATATAAAACAAGTCATACAAAAAGAAAGCAAAATAATGAGGTAGTGTACGTGGATTCATTGTCCATTCAGATGGCAGAAGGGAAGAAGCTGTTCCTAAAACGTAGAGTGTGTCTTCAGGCTCCTGTACCAATGAGAAGAGGACATGTCCTGGGTGATGGGTGAAGACATCCTCGATACTGAAGAGACTAGTGCTCAATGTGGGGCTAGTTGAGTTTGGAACCCTCTGAGGGTTTTTCTGATCCTGTGCGGCTGTCCTTCCATACTGAACAGTGGTGAAACTAGCCAGAGTGCTCCCACAGTACATCTGTAGACATTTGTGAGAGTCTTTGGTGATTTACCTAATCTCCTCAATCTCCAAATGAAATATAGCTTCTGATGATATAGCTAATGTTTCTTCAGCTACATAAAGTGTAAAAAAGAGGAGAGAGTGGATATTGGACCGATGGAAAACGATGCTGGAGAGGTAGTAATGGGGGACAACAAAATAGTGGATGAAATAAATAAGTATTTTGCATCAGTCTTCACTGTGGAAGACACTAGCAGTATGGTGGAAGTTCCAGGTGTCAGGGAGCATGAAGTGTGTGAAGTTACCATTACTGGGGAGAAGGTGCTTGGGAAACTGAAAGGTCTGAAGGTAGATAAGTCACCTGGACCAGATGGAGTATACCCCAGGATTCTGAAAGAGGTGGCTGAAGAGATCGTGGAGGCATTAGTAATCGCTTGATTCTGGAGTGGGTCCAAAAGACTGGAAAATTGCAAATGTCACTCCAGTCTTCAAAAAGGGAGAGAAGCAGAAGAAAGGAAACTATAGGTCAGTTAGTCTGACCTCAGTGTTTGGGAAGGTGTTGGAGTTGATTATTAAGCATGAAGTCTCAGGGTACTATGGAGCATATGGTAAAATAGGCCATAATCATCATGAAAGTTGCTGCGTTCACCAGCAACTTTGATGTGTGTTGCTTGAATTTCCAGCATCTGCAGAATTCTTGTTGTTCATAGTCATCATGGTTTCCTCAAGGGAAAATCTTGTCTGACAAATCTGTTGGAATTCTTTGGGGAAATAACAGGCAGGATAGACAAAGGAGAGTCAGTGGATGTAGTTTACTTGGGTTTTCAGAAGGCCTTTGACAGGTACAATACATGAGGTTACTTAACAAGCTACGAGCCCATGGTATTACAGGAAAGATTCTAACATGGATAAAGCAGTGGCTGATTGGCAGGAGGCAAAGAGTGGGAATAAAGGGAGCCTTTTCTGACTGACTGCTGGAGACTAGTGGTGTTCCACAGGGGTCTGTGTTGGGACTGATTCTCTTAACGTTATATTTCAATGATTTGGTTAATGGAATTCATGGCTTTGTTACAAAGTTTGCAGACAATATGAAGATAGATGGAGGGGCAGGTAATTTTGAGGAAGAAAAGAGGCTACAGAAGGACTTAGATTAGGAGAATGGGCAATGAAATGGCAGATGGAATACAGTGTCAGGAAGTGTATGGTCATCCACTTTGGTGGAAGAAATGAAGGGGTTGACTAATTTCTAAATGGAGAAGAAATACAAAAAAATACTGAGGTGCAAAGGGACTTGGGAGTCCTTGTGCAGGATTCCCTAAAGGTCAACTTGCAGGTTGAATCTGTGCTGAGGAAAGCAAATGCAATGTTAGCATTCATTTCAAGAGGACTAGAATATAAAAGTAAGGATGTAATGTTGAGACTTTATAAAGTACTGGTGAGGCCTCACTTGGAGTACTGTGAGCAGTTTTGGACCCTTATCTAAAAAAGGATGTGTGGACATTGGAGAGGGTTCAAAGGAGGTTCACGAAAATGATTCCAGGATTGAATGGCTTGTCATATGAAGAGCATTTGTTGGCTCTGGGCCTGTATTCACTCGAATTCAGAAGAATGAGGGGTGACCTCATTGAAACCTATTGAATAGTGTAAGGCAAACACGAGGAAATTTGCAGATGCTGGAATTTCAAACCCGAAACATTGACTGTACCTCTTCCTATAGATGCTGCCTGGCCTGCTGTGTTCACCAGAAATTTTTATGTGTGTTGAATGGTGTAAGGCCTTGATAGAGTGGATGTGGAGAGAATGTTTCCTATGGCGGGATCAGCCATGATGAAATGGCAGAGCAGATTCAATGGGCCAAATGACCTAATTCTGCTCCTATATCTTATGGTCTTAAGAACCTTCATTGTAAATGCATCAATATGATTTTCCCATTTATGTTACAAGAATCACCCCTTGTAATAATGATCAGTGAGGCACAGAGAATCTGTATTTATCGACAAGTAACTTTTATTATTTCAACTAAAAAGCACATGGGTTCATACCTGATCTACCTGTGCACTCCCTGCTAGAACCCCTGACACTCCATGAACAGGCAACGAAGAGAAAAGGTATTACCCGGGAAAGGAGTGTACATTGGCCAGGCGTTCCTCGTGGTCCTGATCTCCACATGTCCGTGGGGTCCTCCTTATCCGCCATGGTTGGTCTCTGGCTGCTGGAGAGTTATCGCCCCTGTGTATTTGGAGCTCCTGACTCTTATACCGTTCCTCATCATTTGAACCATTGGATCTCCATCCCATTGGCTCAGGGTCACCTGATCTACCTGGGTCACCTTCTTACTGGTCATGGTACAGGGCTACAATCGAACATTGTTTCATGGCTCTGCCTACCCCAGCCTTGTGTATTTGTGTCTTTACACTCTGACTGGTCCAAACCAGTTAAATGAGGCAACCCAGACAGAGTCTAACGAGATTACAGATCGCAGGTCTGGCATTTTACAGAACAAGTAGCTACTCCTCTGAGAATGGTCTCAAGTATATTGCTCTGATTAGATTGTCCCAGAGCAAGAATCAGTTCAGAGTCCATTTCCTTTACATAACAAATGGTTACTTGTTTCAGAATGGTCTCAGGTTTAGCAGATCATTACCTGAAGCTTCCTGTGTCCACATTCAGTTGCTCTGATTACATTATCCAAGAACAAAGAAACTGTTCAGAGTCCACAAAATGAAGGAAACAAAGACAACTGGCTTGTCTGCTTCCCCTGTCCTTGATCAGACTGCAGTTTCTTCTGGCCAACAGCTCCCTCTTCTCGTTCAGTTGACTGCCCATAGGACTGCCATGGAACCCAATTAACATTTACAGACATCCCACCTCTCCCGGGAGTTCTGGGAGTCTCCTGCATTTTAATAGTAGCTCCCTGATGCCTGCAAATTATATACAATGTCCCGGAAATCAACTTTTTTGAGAGCAAGCGAGCGTGAGAGCGAGAGAGAGAGAGCGTGAGAGAGAGCACGAGAGAGAGAGAGAGAGAGAGCGCACCATGGCAGAGTGTTCCAAAAAAAGAAAATATAAAATGTACATCACCCCAGACTACACTAAAGTGTACCCCTGCCTAATAGGGGTCAAAAATAATGACAGTGTTGCTCGCTGCACTGTTTGCAACAGTGACTTTTCTATTGCCCATGGTGGGTTAAGACTGTAAAAGACATGTTGAGGTGAGTTTAACAGGTGTCATTCGTTCATTAGCATAGCTAACGTTATTTAAACTGGCTGGCCGGCTGCTAAGGAGCTACTCTATTGCAGACATCCCACCTCTCCCAGAAGTCTCCCGCAAATTGATGGTGCTACCTCCCTGAAATGAGTTTTTGCAGGGTGGGATGTCTGCATTTACGAACTAAGTTCACTCACTTTATACTGACAATCGTCTCTGCTGTTTCATGAAAGTATTGTCCTCAATTTTTCCCATTATTCCAGCCTTCCATCTTCTCAGCAATACAATTATCAGGGTACAGAAAATTAGTATTGCAGCAGCATGTGATACTATTCTTACCCATGAATGTATTTGAACACTTGTCCCGCAATTCCAAAATTTACTCCAAAAGCCTGGGTCACTCAATAGTTCATTTGCCTTACCAGCATGAGTTTTAATTAGTTTAGTGTGTTTAGTCCATTGATGGATTATCTCCCTTGCCTCCTCCACAACACATGTCCAGTCTGCAGTCGCATTTATAATGAAACTTATCAAATACAAAATCTGTCACAAATACAATTGGAGAGCACTTACTATTTTTTTTCCAACTTACTTAAGACATATTCCTGCTTACATTTAAATGTTGGTAGCTGTTGCAGTTTGATTAGTCCAAAAACCACCACTTCTCTTTCTGTCTCCTCACAAAATATCCAACCCATGTAACCAAATCCCAAACGTAATTTTCTAAATTTATAAGCTGTAAACCACAAATATAAACACAAGATATTCTGCAAATCTCAGAAATCCAGAGTAACGCACATAAAATGCTGGAGAAACTCAGCAGGATGGGTAGCATCTATGGAAAGGAATAAACAGTCAATATTTTGGGCTGAAACCCTACAAAATATTGGCTCTGACAAACTCCATTGCATGAAACATTTCACCATTCAGCTGACGCCAAGTATCCTTCAAAAGAGACAAGAAAAAAAGAAATGCATAATCTGAAATAAACTGTTTTATATAAATAACTCTGCAGTCTGCATTTTATTTTGTTTATCTTATTTATAGCAGGGTGATCTTCATCAACAACTATTGCCCAATTCCACTACATCTACAGTACTTTGATGAAGTGCTTTAAGAGGTTGGTTAGGACTGATATCAACTCCTGCTTAAGGAATGACCAATTTGCCTCTCACTGGCTCTCCACTCGGCCTTGGATCACCTGGATAATGGCAATACCTACATTAGGCTGCTGTTTATTGACTATAGCTCAGCGTTCAACACCATCGTACACTCAGTATTAATCAACAAGCTCCAAAACCTGGGTCTCTATACTCCCCTCTGCAACTGGATCCTTGACTTCCTTATTGGGAGACAACAGTCAGTGCAGCATAGAAATAACACCTCCTCCTCGCTGACATTCAACACTGTCGCACCTCAAGGATGCGTGCTTCACCCACTGCTGTATTCTCTCGACATCCATAACTGTGTGGCTAGGCACAGCTCAAATGCTATTTATAAAATTGCCAAAGACACAATTACTGTTGGCAGAATTTCTGATGATGACAAGGAGGCATACAGGAGTGAGGTAGACTAGCTGGTTGAGTGGTGTCACCACAACTTTGCACTCAACATTAGTAAAACCATAGACTTCAGGAAGAGGAAGTTGAAGGAACACACACTAGTCCTCATTGAGGGATCAGCAGTGGAAAGAGTGAACAGTTTCTTTGGTTTCAACATCTCCGAAGATCTATCCTGGGTACAAAATTATTGCTGCAATTGCAGCAGCTAGGTAGGAGTTTGAGGAGATTTGGAATGTCACTGAACGTCCTCACAAATTTCTACAGATGCATCATGAAGAGTATTCTCACTGGGGCCACTGCAAAGGATCAGAAAAAGCTGCAGAAACTTGCAAATTCAGCCATCTCCATCATTGGCATTAGTCTCCATTCAGAACATCGAGAACTAGAATCCATCGAGAAAATCAAGAACATTTTCAAAAGGTGATGCCTGCAAAAGGACCCCCATCACCCAGGACATGACCTCTTTTCATTGCTACCATCAAGGAGGTGGTACATTGTTGAAACAGCTTCTCTCACTCTGCCATCAGATTTCTGAATGGACAATGATGATTTTTTTCTTTTTATTTGTTCTCTTTTTGCCCTAATTTAATTTAAGTTTACATATATATTTCTAATTGTAATTTATAACTTTTTAAAATGATGTACTGCTGCAACAAAATAACAAATTTCACTGCATATGCCAGTGATATAAAACCTGATTCTGAATCTGTGATACAACACGGTAACTGGCACTTCTGGCCCAAATAGCCTGCACTGCCCAATTACACCCATGTGACCTACTGGTCACATACTGATCTGTACCTACTGATCTGTACATCTTTGGAATTTAGGAGGAAACTGGAGCACCTGGAGGAGACCCATGTCATGTTTGTCCATCAGGTCAATGAAGACCTCGACACCATTGATGGTGTCGAGACTAGTGCATGATTTGGATTTAAGTGAGGGAGAGTTGTGCAGCGTCAGCCTCACTCTCTCTTCCCACTTCCCATCTGGATCCAGTGGCAAGACAGAGTCAAGACGGCTGGAGATGGGACTAGGCGCAGTGGATGACCAGGACGTCTTCTGTGTCTTGTCGTGCTCTACACGTTCCATGACACTTGCAGAGACCACCTTCATGACCGTTGGACTTTCCATTGGTCTCGTCCACTGAATCCACCGGAGTCTGTCTTCATATGCTGGGATAGACAACTCCCTATCTCACCAAGGGTTTGAGACCCGTTGGCTACCCTCACCTGGTTTAGCTGGCTTGTCGAAGCCGTTGGCCGGGGTGCGGCCGCTGTTGCATGCAAACAGCTACGGGGAGCCACAGGTGAGAGCTGAGTGCCAGGTGGGGACCAAAGGTGGACTAACCGCCTTGAAAAGGACACGACATGTTCCCCCACCAGAGGTGCTACCCCTCCCTGACGCCCCATACACCCCAAGGAAACCCACGTAGTCATGGCGAGAATGTACAGACACCAGTGGAATTGAACCTGAGTCACTGGCGCTGCAATAGTGTTACACTAACCTCTACTCGATCATATGCTATTCAAAAGCATAACCTCTCTTTTCTGGCTATCTCATCTAATGCAAGCAAGTTATGAGTCTAATATCAGTGGAAATTATGGAGAATCAAAGAGATTTCTAAATATTGCCCAATTGGTCTCATGATACTGAAACACTTTTCTAAGTCTTTCACCCTCGGTGTTAGGACACAGAACAGAGAACATAGAGTATTAAAGCCCAATACAGGCTCTTAGGCCCACAACGTTGTGCCAACCTTTTTACCTTTTCTAAGATCAATCAAACCCCTCCCTCCTATATAATCCTCAATATTTCTATCACCCATGTGCCTACCTAAGATTTTCTTAAATGTCCTCAATGTATCTGCCTCTATAACCACCTCTGGCAGCACGTTGCACACTCCCACCACTCTCTGTGTAAAACATTTACCTCTGACATCCTCCCTATACTTTTCTCCAGTCACCTTAAAATTATGCCCTCTCGTGTTAACCATTTCCACTTCGCGGGAAAAAAAACTTCTGGCTGTTGTCTCAGGCTATGCCTTTTATCATTTTGTACACTTTTTCTATTTACTCGATGAATTAAAGCTTATTGTGGATGGAAATGGCAAAATATTCACTTCCTGCCTTGTACCTCCCTCCCAGATATCATCTAACAGTGCACACTCTGAAACAAACTGAAAATCACACCAGGCTTTCAATACACACAAAATTCTCAAGAAACTCAGCAGGTCAGGCAGTATTGATGCAGGGAAATAAGCAGTCGATGTT
This sequence comes from Mobula birostris, assembly GCF_030028105.1. Lineage (NCBI taxonomy): Eukaryota > Metazoa > Chordata > Chondrichthyes > Myliobatiformes > Myliobatidae > Mobula > Mobula birostris. Next base: position 42,051,810 of record NC_092389.1, read on the forward strand.
TCAGGCCAACAATACAATTCCTGATAAAGGGTCTCAGCCTCCAGAAGTGAAGCCTGACCTGCTGAGTTCCTCTAGCAGTTTGAGAGCATGACACACCATTCTAATTCAAAAATATTTGTTCTGCTTTAAAGCTTGTTTTTTCCAAGTCAGCGGCACCTTGGGAGCATCTTCATCAGAAGGACTGGAGTGATTCAAGAAGATAGCTTCCAACCAGCTTCTCAAGGGCCATTAGGAATGGACTATGCATGCTGAGCACTATCAGATAATCAAGAAATGAATGAATAGAAAAAAGTCCCTCCATTGTGTGGTATTGACTATTGAACTCAGATTCAGATTGAAAACATACAGTAAAATGCATTGTTTGCGTTTAACAACCAAGGATGTGCTGGGAGCAGCCTGCAAACGCCACACATTCTGGAGCCAACATAGCATGCCTGCACTGTTCAGCAGCAACAACGCCAACAACAAAACAAGACAACAACAGCAAAGCAAGTTCCTTTCTCATCCTCCCACCTACCCACACAGACAGTCCCTATCCCCAGACCCTATCTTCCCCCACCCAATTACTGCACAACAAAAGGGGATCAACCGGAGCCCCAAAGGTATTAAGCAAGACATTTTTTCCGTTATATGTCCTTGGGATACTTAAACACAGAAGAGTTAATGGTTGACAAATATACCAGCAACAGTTTTAAAGAAAATTCTAGTCAAACGTAGAACTTTTAGGTATGGGATTGATAATTAGACAAAATTGTCAGAAAGCTTGTTCACAGAAATCTTGCTTATCCTTCACATCTAGTAATAATTGGCCCACATTTCTGATTGAGTAGAAGGTATCATGATTCTCCAAGCATTCAGTCACTTCACCCTAAATATTTACACCCAAGTTCTCCTGTCTTGTACATCCCATTGCATCCATCACTGTTGACAATTCCATATCTCATGCTCCAAACTCAAATTTATTCAATAAATCATGAAATCGCTTCTTGTCTGACCGTTTTGACTTATTTCATCTAGTCTCTGCGTTTTGTTTGTAACGAGCAGAAACACAATGGCCTAAATCATCTTAGCATCTTTATGTCAGAACTGAGGGAACATGTTGGTATTCCTTTGTCATGTGATCCTCTTGCCTCATTCCTCATTTTTGTAAATACAATAGATCCTGCAAAGGTTGGAAATCCAGAGCAACACACACAAGATGCTGGAGGAACACAGCAGGTCAGGCAGCATCTATGGAGAGTAAGAAACAGTTGATGTTTCAGGCCGAGACCCTTCATCAGGACTGGAAAAAAAGATGAAGCCAGGGAAGGGATAATAAAGTGAGAAGCTGGCAGGTGATAGGTGGAAAAGGAAAAGGGCTGAAGAAGAAATCTGATAGGAGAGGAGAGTGACCATGGGAGAAAGGGAAGGAGGAGGGGCACCAGAAGGAGGTGATGGGCAGGTAGAAAAGAGAAGGGATAGGAGGGGAGTCAGAATGGGAAATTGAAAAAGAAAGAAGGGAGAAGGTGGAGAAATTAACAGACGTTAGAGAAATCAGCAGAAGTCAGAGAAATCGTTATTCATGGCATTATCTTTATTTTTGTTTTGAGATATCGTGAAGAATAGGCCCTTCCAGCCCAGTGAGACACACTGCCCTGAAAACACCTCTTTAACCTTAGCCCAGTCACAGGACAATTTACAATGACCAATTAACCTACGAACTGGTATGCCTTTGGACTCTGGGAGGAAACCAGAGCACCCAGAGGGAACCCACGCGTTCACAGGGAGAACATATAAACTCCTTGCAGACAGTGCCAAAATTGAACTCCAAACTCCGACACCCCAAGCTGTAATCACATTGCATTAACTGTAATGCCTCTGCCATGACCATTGTACTTTGGAGGCTACCCAGATGGAACATGAAGTATTGCTCCTCCAGCTTGTGAGTGGCATCATCATGGCAGTAGACGGGGTCATGGACTGGCATGTCAGAATGGGAATAGAAATGTCTCCTTTTGCTTTCAATTTCATCCAAGAAATTACCATTGGCTGTCGATGCCTCCTCTTCACTTCACAACCTTCCTGACTTATTCTTACATCACTCGTGAATCACTCCTCATGTAATTGGACAATTCTGCAATATTAGGCTGAAAATACATAATGCGCCTTTCTCAGCGGCCATTTAAGATATACATCCATTAGTACACATTTTCTGCGGCTTTGCATTAGACTGTGATCTGAGCACTTTCATTTAATCCACGTTCCTTTCAAAGATAAAATTTTCACAGCGTCTTTTACCCAGGACAGAAATGACTAATACAAAGGGGTATAATTTTAAGGTTATTAGAGGACCCAAAAGGGGTGGATTTCAGAAGTAAGTTTTTTTTTTATATACAGAGAGTGGTGGGTGTATGGAACGTGCTGCCAGGGGTGGTGGTGGGGGCAGATACATTAGGAACGTTTAAGAAACTCTTAGATAAGCACATGGATAATAGAAAAATGGAGGGCTATGTGGGAGGGAAGGGTTAGATTGATCTGAGAGTATGTTAAAAGATCAGCACAAAATCATGGCCACTAGGGCCTGTACTGTACTATAATGTTCTATGTTTTATATGAATTAATAAACTGGCTCTCTCAGAAATATTTTAATGTAAAGGCATTAATCCCATCTTCATTACTCGGAAGACACCTTTCCAGTCATTGCTTCCAGAGCGTGCAATTTTCTGACCATTTTGTTATGCTCCTGAATCAGTTAGCAATAATGAATTTGCCTCCTTCAAAATATCTAATTCAGTCTTTGTGGAGATGAGTTTGTCATCCATTGTAGGTGCCTATTGTTTTGTTTAATGACAGCATTGGACAAGCATGTTTCCATAACCTAAGATATTTATAATGAGTGTGAGCTGGTAAACTATCATTAGATAATTACCAATTAAAGTGGTTCTCTGCTGCTTTGGGGAAACCCAGCCGAAAACTTAGAACAATTACTTTCCCCTACGTGGAGTTGAAAATTACATTAAATGGTTATCAAAATAAAATATTGTTTCTTTCTCCAAGTAGTTTTTAATACAATGGTAAGTAGGCAATGTTTAACTCAACAGAAGTGAATTAATTTATTTAGAGATACAGATTCTTCTGGCCCAACAATACACCTATTTAATCCCGAGCCTAATCACAGGACAATTTGCAGTAAGACCAATAAGACCATAAGACCAAGTGACATAGGAGCAGATTAGGCCATTTAGCACATTGAGTCCACTCCTCCATTTCATCATGGCTGATCCTGGATCCCATTCAACCCCATACCCCTGTCTTCTCACCATATCCCTTGATACTCTGACCAATCAGGAAACTATCAACTTCTGCTTTAAAGATACCCACAGACTTGACCTCCCCTGCAGTCTGTGGCAGAGCATTCCACGGATTCACCACTCCTTGGCTAAAAAAATTCCTCCTTACTTCTGCTCTAAAAGGTTGCCCTTCAATTTTGAGGCTGTGCCCTCTAGTTCTGGATACCCCCACCAGAGGAAACATCCACCTTTTCTAGTCCTTTCAACATTCGGTAGGTTTCAATGAGATTCCCATGCAGTCTTCTAAATTCCAGTAAGTACAGGCCCAAAGCTGCCAAACACTGCTCATAGGTTAACCCTTTCATTCCTGGAATCACCATCGTGAACCTCCTCTGGACCCTCTCCAATGACAATATATTCTTTCTGAGATAAGGGGCCCAAAACTGTTGACAATACTCCAAGTGTGGCCTGACTAGTGTCTTATAAAGGCTCAGCATTATCGCCTTGTTTTTATATTCTATTCCCCTTGAAATACATGCCAACATTGCATTTGCCTTCTTTACCACAGAATCAACCTGTAAATTAACATTCTGGGAGTCTTGCACAAGGACTCCCAAGTCCCTTTGCACCTCTGATGTTTGAACCTTCTCCCCATTTAGATAATAGTCCACACTACTATTCCTTTTACCAAAATGCATTATCATACATTTCCCAACACTGTATTCCATCTGCCACCTTTTTTGCCCATTCTTCCAATTTGTCCAGGTCCTGCTGCAATTGTATCACTTCCTCAGCACTACCTACCCCTCCACCTATTTTCGTATCATCCGCAAACGTTGCCACAAAGCCATCAATTCTATATACAAATCATTGACAAACAATGTGAAAAGTAGCAGTCCCAATATTGACCCCCGAGAAACACCACTAGTCACAGGCAACCAACCAGAAAAGGCCCCCTTTATTCCCACTCACTGCCTCCTGCCAGTCAGCCATTCCTCTATCCATGCCAGTATATTTCCTGTAACACTACAGGATCTTATCTTGTTACACAGCCTCGCATGAGGCACCTTATCAAATGCCTTCTGAAAATCTAAGTAAACGACATCCACTGTCTCTCCTTTTTCCACCCTGCTTGTTACTTCCTTGAAAAATTCTACCAGATTTGTCAGGCAAGATTTCTCTTTTAAGAAACCATGGCTGACTTTGACTTATTTTATTAGTCTCCAAGTTCCTCGAAACCTTGTCCTTAATAATGGACTTCAACTCTTTCCCAACCACTGAGGTTAGGCTAACTAGCCTACAATTTCCTCTCTTTTGTCTCCCTCCCTTCTTAAAGAGTGGATTCACATTTGCAATCTTTTAGTCGTCCGGAACCACGCCAGAATCAAGTGATTCTTGAAAGATCAGGACTGATGCATCAGTTATCTCTTCAGCAACCTCTCTCAGAACTCTGGGATGTCGTCCATCTGGTCCAGGTGACTTATTCACCTTAAGACGTTTCAGTTTGCCTAGTACTCTTTCCTTTGTAACAGCAATGACACTCTCTCCTGCTCCCTGACACTCACGGACCTCTGGCACACTGCTAGTGTCTTCCACAGTGAAGACTGATGCAAAGTACTTATTTAGCTCATCTGCCATTTCTTTGTCCCCATTACTACCTCACTAGCATCATTTTCCAGCTCTCACCTCCCTTTTATTCTATGTATAACTGAAAAAAACTTTTAGTATCCTGCTTTATATTATCGGCTAGTTTGCCCTCATATTTCATCTTTTCCCTTCTTATAGCTTTTTAGTTACCTTTTGTTGGATTTTAAAAGCTTCTCAATCATCCAACTTCCCACTCACTTTTACTATATTTTATGCCCTTTCCTTGGCTTTTATGCAGTCAACATCCCTTGTCAGCCACGGTTGCCCACCCCTGCCATTTGAGAACAACTTCTTCTGGGGGACATATCTATCTCTTGCCCTGTGACCATTTCTAGAAACTTCAGCCATCTCCATTCTGCCATCATCCCTGCCAGTATCCCCTTCCAATCCACCTAGGCAAGCTCCTCTCTCATGCCTCCATAATTCCCTTTATTTCGTTGTGATACTTATACATTTGACTTATGCTTCTCCCTCTCAAATTGCTGTATGAATCCAATCATATTATGATCACTGCCTCCTAAGGGTTCCTTTATGGTAAGACCACTAATAAGATCTGGGTTATTACACAACACCCAATCTAAGTCAGCCTTTCCCTGAGCAGACTCAAGCACAAGCTGCTCTAAAAAAAACAACTCATAGGCATTCAACAAATTCCCTTTCTTGCAATCTGACACCAACCTGATGTTCCCAATCCCCTTGCATATCGAAATCCCTGATTACAATTATGACATTACCCTTATTACAGGCATTTTCCAGCTCCCTTTGCAGTCTTAACCCCACATCTTAGCTACTATTTGGAGGTGTAAATATGATTTCCATAATGTTTTTTTCACCCTTGCAATTTCTTCACTCCACCCACAGTGCTTCAACATTCTCTGACCCTATGTCACCTCTTTCTAAGGATGTAATTCCATCTCTTACCAACAGAGCCACACCACCGCCTATGCCTTCCTACTGTCCTTTCAATACAAAGTATGTCCTTTGATGTTAAGCTTCCAACTATGGCCTTCTTTCAGCCACGACTCAGTGATGCCCACATCATCAGACCGATCAATCTCTAATTGTGCCACAAATTTGTCCACCTTATTCCAAATGCTACATGCATTTAAATACAGTACTTTCAGTCCTGCCTTCTTTGCCCTTAAGAATTTTGACTCTATAGTACAATTTAACTCTTCACTCTGTCTGCATTTGTACCCAGTCATTGCTTGTCCTTCCTTACATTCATATTACATATTACATCATCTACTTGTAAACCTGCTGGCTCATCCTCAGCTCTATCGTGCTGGTTCCCATTCCCCTGCCACATTAATTTAAACCATTCCCAACAGCTCTAGCAAATCTGCCTGCAAGAATTTTGGTCCCCTAGAGGAGGTCCCAATGATCCAGAAATATGAATCCCTGCTCCCTGCTCCAATTCTTCAGCCACACGTTTATCTGCCACCTCATTCTATTCCTATCCTCACTGTCGCATGGCACAGGCAGTAATCCTGAGATTACTATCCTTGAGGTCCTGCTTCTCAATTTCCTTCCTAACTGCCTGTATTCTGTTTTCAGGAACTCCTCCCTTTTTCTATGTACCACGACCTCTGGCTGCTCACCCTCCCTTTTCAGAATATTGTGGACGTGCTCAGAAACATCTCGGACCCTGGCACCTGGGAGGCAAACTACCATCCATGTTTCTTTTTTGCATCCACAGAATCGTCTATCTGTCCTCCTAACTATAGAGTCCCCTATCACTACTGCCTTCCTCTTCAGTCCCTACCTTTCTGAGCCACAGGGCCAGACTCAGTGCCAGAGGCACGGCCACTGTTGCTTTCCCCAGGTAGGCCGTCTCCCCCAACAGTACACAAAATCACTCATTAACCTACTAACCGGTACCTACTTTGATTTTTGGAAGAAACCAACGCAGTCGGAGGAAACCCACACATTCAGGGGGAGAACATACAAACTCCTTACATGCATCGCTGGAATTGAACTCTGAACTCTAATGCTCTGAACTGTCCTCACGCCACATTCACCACTAAGTCAACTGCTGAACTTGCTCAAGTTTCCTCTTGAGGATAATCGGTAATTAGTTTCTGTAAGCAATGAACTTCTTGCAGCCGTTTTGTGGTGATATCAAATCTGTATTGCTTATTTTTATTACTTTCCACTCATGACAGCATTAGCTGCTTTTTGGTAAAGATGTTAATGGTGCCAGGACATCCTCCAAATGCAAATACTAGCAATGAAATTCCTTAAAGTGGCCACTGAGTGAATGATTGTAATCTTCTTCTGCTATAGCCCATCCACTTCAAGGTTTGACATGAGCATTCAGAGATGTTCTTCTGCACACCAATGTTGTAACACATGGTTATTTGAGTTACTGTCACCTTCCTGTCAGCTTGAACCAGTCTGGCCATTCTCCTCTGACTTCTCTCATTAACAAGGCATTTTGAATCACAGAACACCCACCCACTATTTTGTTTTTCACACTATTCTCTGTAAACTCTGGGGATTGTTGTGGGTGAAAATCCCAGGAGATCAGCAGTTTCTCAGATACTCAAACCACCTTGTTGTCATCAAAAATCATTCTACAGTCAAAGTCACTTTGATCACATTTCTTCCCTATTCTGATGTTTGGTCTGAACAACAATTGAACCTCTTAACCATGTCTGCATGCCTTTATGCATTGAGTTGCTGCCACATGATTGGCTGATTAGATATTTGCATTCACAAACAGGTGTACAGGTGTACAATAACGTGGCCACTGGATTTCAGTGCCAGGAATGTGTGATAAGTTGGGGATGTGGCATTAATGGGTTTGTGCTTTGAAAGACCTGATACAGATACAGTGTTCTGAACAGCCTCTTTTTTTCCTATGTTTGTTGGCTGAACACTGAACATTAAATGTAGCCAAGAGGCACTCAGCCCTCAGTCAACCTTATCAAGGCAAATGACCTGGGATATCTCAGTCCTGTTTGTCACCACTGGCTGTGCACTCATTGGCTACCATATTTCTTGCATCACAATAGTGACAATGTATATCATTGGTTGAAAAGACTTTGAAGTACAGTGTGTTGCAAGGTGAGGTTGATAAGCCTAAATACTTAATCTTTGTTCATTAAAATCACAATATTAGTTGTTGATATTGTCAAAACATTCTCAAAAGAAGAAAACCACAAGCAATTATGATGGCAGCTGTTCCCATCTGCCTTCCTTATCCTCTCCTCACTTGATTCCATGCTCCAACTTCCTCACATATAATATTCTATTGTTTTCCTAGAGTCAGAGAGCTGGAACACCCTGGGAGAACACACAGACTCCACGCAGACAGCACCCTAGGTCAGGAATGAACTTGTGTCACAGAATCTATGAGGCAGGAGGTCTACTAGCTGTACCAATCTTCTCTCTATGACTATATTGGCTTTCCATAGGTGCTCTGGTTTCCCCCAACATCCCAAAAATTGTGCTGGTTGTGAGGTGAACAGGCAGTTTGAATAGCCTCTGATGTAGGAGAATTTGCATCGTCAATGAGCAAAAGTCTCGGGAAGAAGCAGGGACAAATACCATAACAAAATGTACTGAATTGCTCCACAGCCCTCAGTGCAGGATAACTGAATGGAAAGTTTGGAACCACAGGACTGGAACTTGGAATTTGAAATCCTGGACAGTATCTACAGAACTGTGGAAAAGTCTTAGGTACATATATATAGCTCAGGAGCCTAAAACCTTTGCATAGTACTGTATTTGTCAACGTGGAGGGGAGAGCAAGTTTGTAAATCTGATGAGAGCAAAGAATGTTGGGAAAGGTGAGGATGGAGCGCCGTGGAAGAGGTGTGGGACAGATGGGAGAAAGGTGTGCCAGTGGTGGGATTCCAAACAACTGATTTATTGATCATTACAGAATGTCTCTCTAGTGCCTCCCACTCCCTCCTCTCTCCATTCCCCTTTTTCCAACCATGATTCCCCCTCTCCCTGCCCCCTTCCCACTCTCAGAATCAGGTTTATCATCACTCATATATGTCATGATTTTGTTTTTTTTTTGTGGCAACAGTACTGTGCAATACATAAAATTACTACACTACTGTGCAAAAGTCTTAGGGTCTCTTGCCTAAGGCACAGTACTACGTGCGATCAAAACTTGGTGGGGCCCATAGACATTTGTAATTATCAGTTTTGAAAGAGCTAAATTAGGACTTTCGTTCAACCATCAAGAAATGCCTGTTCCTCAGATGTGTAATTCCATTCTGTGGCTTAATGTCCACATGGTTATCCATTCTCTCCTCCCTCAAGTGCCCCTCCTCCTTCTCTTTCTCCCATGATCTCCTATCAGATTCCTTCTTCTTCAGCCCTTTACCTTTTCCACCTATCACCTCCTAGCTTCTCACTTCATTCCACTCTCCCTCCCCCCCATCACCTGGCTCCACCTATCACCTGCCAGCTTTTCCCTTTATCACTTTTCCCTCCCCCACCTTCTTATTTTGGCTTCTTCCCCCTCCTTTTCCAGTCCTGATGAAGGGTCTCAGCTGTTGGGGCTGCAGTGATGCCTGGCTTCATATCTTTTGCAAAACTTTAGTTCTGAATGCTATTTGTTTACTCTCATTCACAATTTTTTTCTCTTCACATTGGGTGTTTGACAGTCTTTTGCTAATGGCTTCTTTTGGGTTTCTTTGTTTTGTGGCTGCCTGTAAGGAGACGAGTCTCAAGGCTGTTTTGTGTATATATACTTTGATAGTAAATGTAATTTGAACTTTGAAATTTGATATATGTACTTCGATAATAAATTTACTTTGAACTTTGAAATCAAAGTCAAAGTTGAGTTTATTGCCATATGCACAAGTTCATGTATGCACAGGTGAAATGAAAAACTTACTTGCAGGAACATCCCAGACACAAGCCCATGGCATCTGATACATACTGTAAATTCACAAGGATAACAGTAAAATCACCAACGTAAAGAGCATATCCCTTCCCAATAAGCTTAACATATTCTAAGCCCATTTGAAACAGAAGAGAAGAGGTATGTCACCACCACTCTGACAGCTTCTAGAACACCAGAATCTACAGCAGATGCAGGGTGAGTCTTCCAGAGAGTGAATCTGTAAGAAGCATCAGGCCTGAGTGTTGTCCCTGGCTGTGTCCTTAGATCCTGTGTGGAACAGCTGGCAGGGTATTTGCAGACAATTTTAACCCTCCCTGCTTCATGCTATGGCTCCCATTTGTTTTAGGACCACTAACATCGCAGTACCCAAAAAAAAAGATTACATGCCTTAATGACCACTGCCCAGTGGCTCTAACACCTATAAGACCATAAGATATAGGAGTAGAAGTAGGCCCTTCAGCCCATTGAGTCTGCTCTGCCATTTAATCATGGGCTAATCCAATTCTTCCAGTCATCTCCACTCCCCTGCTTTCACCCCATACCCTTTGATGCCCTGGCTAATCAAGAACCTATCTATCTCTGCCTTAAATACACCCAATGACTTGGCCTCCCAGAGCCGCTCATAGCAAAACATTCCATAGATTTACCACCCTCTGACTAAAGTAATTTCTCCGCACCTCAGTTCTAAAAGGACGTCTTTCAATCCTGAAGTCGTGCTCTCTTGTCCTAGAATCCCTTACCATAGGAAATTCTACTGTACTGTCATGAAATGTTTCCAAAGCCAAATGATCAATGCAAAGGCACCAATGTCAGAAAATTGCTTATTGACTACAGCTCTGCCTCCAATAGCATTATTCCAAGCAAACCCATCACCAAACTCCAGACCCTGGGAGTTATTGCTTCCCTCTACAACTGCAGATAGTACAACTGTTTTAGATAAGTAAGTATTTTTGCTTATTTATTTATTATTATTTCTTCCTTTTTGCGTTTCCATAGTTTGTTGTCTTTTGCACACTGGTTGAACACCCAAGTTGGAGTCTGATAATAAATTTATTCTGAACTTTGTAGTAGGCCACACCTCAAATATCAGTGAGTCAGACTATGAGAAGGAGATAGGGAGCTTATTTATTTATTCAGAGGTACAGCATGGTACAGGCCCTTCTGGCCCAATGTGCCACAACGCCAATTTAACCCTCGCCTAATCAAAGGACAATTTACAATGACCAATTAGCCTACTAACCTGTACATCATTGGAATGTGGGGAGAAACCGGAGCACCCTGTTGAAACCCACGTGATCACAGGGAGAACGAGCAAGATCTTACATTCGGCGCTGAGATTGAACTCTGAACTCTGGAAAGCCCCAAGCTATAATATCATCGTGCTAACCACTATGTTACCATGGCAACCAACAAGCTCAGCAACCTGGTGAATTGACAACAACCTCTCCCTCAATGGCATCAAAACAAAAGAGCTGGTCATTGACCAGAAAGAGGTATGTGCACATATGCCTGTCTACATCAGTGGTGTTGACGTTGAGAGGGTTGAAAGCTTCAAGTTCCTCGGTGTGAACTTCACTAATTGCCTCTCCTGGTCCAACCACATTGATGTCACAGCCAAGGAAGCTCACCAGTGCCTCTACATCCTCAGGAAGCTAAGGAAATTCAGCAAGTCCCCATTGACTCTTACCAGTTTTCATCAATGCACCATACAAAGCATTTTGTCTCAATAACACAAGGGCTTGGTATAGTAACTGCTCTGCCTGTGACCGCAAAAAACTGCAGTCAGTTGTGGACACAGTTCAGCACATCACAGGAACCAGCCTTCCCTGTATAGACTGTTTATTCTTCTTGCTGCCTCTGTAAAGCAGCCAGCGCAATCCAAGACCCCACCCACTCTGGACATACATTCCTCCCCTCTCCCATTGGGCAGAAGACACAAAATCCTGAAAGCACATAGCACCAGGCTCAAGAACAGCTTCTACCCCACTGTTATCAGACTCTTGAATGGAATTCATGTATGATATGATGGACTCTTGGCCTCACAATCTACCTCGTTATAATTTTGCACTTTATCATTTCCCTGCACTGCTTTTTTTTTGGTAGCTTTCACACTTTAATCTTATTTTACCTTATTCTAGCTCTTTGCATCATGTAATGAATTGATCTGTATAAACAATATGCAAGGCAGCTCTTTAGGGTGACAAGGTGGTGTAACAAATAAATGTGACAAATAAAGCTAATCTCACAGTACCTTGCTACATAAGACAATAATTAGCCAAAAACAATAACACTACAGGAAAGTACACAATTAGAATAAACAAAATGATCACGTCACTATTTGTGGGATCATGCTGCATCTGCTGGATGTAACGCAACAGTTACTTCATGGGAAGTGAAATGTATTGGGCTGTGAAAGGCTCCATAGTATTTTACTAAAACCGACTCAGACCAATACTGCGGGAAATTGGGTCTTCTTAATGTCGGAGCATTTGGGTGTGGCTGCAGCTAAAGGCAAGTTCAGAACCAGAATAAAGCTTTCTTTGTCTCCAAAAGCAACAACAAAGTAGCTGGCTGCCAGCCAATAACAACATCTATCGTGACAATAAGGACACTCGAGTTGATTAAAAGCTACTAAAAGAGTGGAGTAATGGGGGAAAAATGAACTGCAGTTTGTTTTCATAAACACAAGAGATTCAGCAGATGTTGGAAATCCAAAGCACACACACCCTTCCCCACCTTCTTACTCAGATTTTGCACCTTTCTTTTCAGTCCTGAAGAAGGGTCTCGGCCTGAAATGTCAACTGGTTGCTTTTTTCCATAGATGCTGCCTGGCCTGCTGAGTTCCTCCAGCAATTTGTGTGTGTTGCTTTGGATTTCCAGCATCTGCAGATTTTCTCATGTTTGTGACCAGCAGGTCAGGAGGCATCTATAAGAATGAACAAACAGTTGATGTGTCAGGCCGAGAGCCTTAATCAGGACTCCAGTAAGATCAGCTACTACCACCAAAATCTGTACCAGTCGTGGCTCCACACAGGGCCTGTGCTCAGCACAGAGTCCCTCCTACTCATTGTGGCATAGGACTCCTGATGAAGCGTCTCAGTCTAAATGTCAACTGTTTATTCCTCTCCATAGATGTTACCTGACCTGTTGAGCTCCTCCAGCATTTTGTGTGTGCTGTAGACTGTGTTACTTGAATAAGGCAGCTCGCAAGTGACCATGATCCTCCTTGGCCACAGTATACCTGATTAGTTTGGCCCATCTGAAGGTATTAATCTCTGTCAGAAAATGAAATTGATATCAATAATTTCTCTGCCTTACAACAAAATCATCTGCAAGATTTCATTTATCACTGCTTTCTTTATCATTTCATTGATCACAACTTTGCTGTATGAAACAACTTCAATTAACAACAAAAACTAGTCTAGGTTGTGTTGTGGGTACCATGACTTTATACGTTACTCTCAGGAATGCAGGTACGACATTAAAAGATGTCCACCCTCAAAAGGGAGGGCGCAATTAAAGCGTCAGGGCTCCACTATAGGGTTCAGCCCCACTACTCCATGCCAGCCTGGATCATCCGCCTGAGCCTGTCACATCTGTCTACATTTGACCCATCCCTCGCTCTTCTCACTACCACCATTGAGCACGAGGTGCAGGAGTCTTAGGGCCTGTGCCGCTAGGTTCGGGAGCATTGTGGGGTAATGTAATCGGTGGAAACATACATAATTCAAAGCCACCTTCATTGAGTTGGGTTCACTTTAAGAGGCTGGTCTGACGTGATGAGGTAATTATGTAAAATACTGTTAGCGCGCCTTGTGTTCAGTGTTTGGAGTTCAGTAAATGAGTTGTTACAGTTTTTCTGAAACGTAAAATGCCTCCATCATTTTTATTTGTGAAAACCTACATTGGTGACCCTGATGCTCCAGGATGATTCCAGAGCTATTGACCATGTTGGCCAATGCAGTCACTTTGAAACTGCCGGAGTTCTGGGAGCAAAATGCAGTTGCTTGGTTTGTACAACCTGAGGCCCAAATCACAGTGTGAGAACTCACCACCGCCGATGCCAAATATTTCAATGTGGTAACGTATCTCAGCAACTCCACGGCTGCAAGAGTAGTGAGTCTACCTAGAACACCTGCCTGAATATGATAAATATTAATTGCTGAAAACTCACCTTTTACAGACCATTGGACTATCGGGAGTCTGAGCGTGCAAAACAGTTGTTCTCCTTGCCTGGCCTGAGCAATGCTAAGCTGTTGGAGCTAATAGACCGTAATGCTGTCTCTCCTGGGAAATCACCACGCTTATTTTATTTTTGAAGAACTCTTCACGCAGCAAATACCTGATCAAGCTCGCATAGCTCTCGCTAATGCACCCATGAAGGACTATAGAGAGCTTGCTAAACTGGCTGATAGTCTACACACAGCCAGGCAGTGGTGCCTCATTCCTCGTCCTTTCTCTACCTCAATAAGCACAGTCAGCAAGGCTTCCAAAAGGGACTCTGCTGCTCATATTCTCTGTGTCATTTGTTTATGTTTTTTAATATTCCCATAATCCATCCTCCTTTGCTGATTGGATATTTGTCATTTTTTGTGGATTCTATTACATTTCTTTGTTTTCCAAATACCTGCAAGACAATTAACTTCAAGATTGTATATGGCTTACATACTTCGGTCATAAATTTGCTTTGAATTTTGCACTTTGCCACAAACAATAACAGCTCCAATGTCATATTCAAGTTTGCCTGCAACACCACTGCCATTGGCTGAATCAAAGGTGGTGCTGAATCAGCACACAGGAGGGAGATTGGAAATCTGGCTGAGTGGTGACACAACAACAACCTCCCACTCAATGTCAGCAAGACCAAGGAGCTGATTATTGACTTCAGGAGGAGGAACCCCAAGGTCCATGAGCCAGTTCGTATCGGGGGATCAGAGGTGGAGAGGGTCAGCAACTTTAAATTCCTCGGTGTTATCATTTCAGAGGACCTGTCCTGGGTCCAGAATGTAAGTGCAATTACAAAAAAAGCACAGCAGCACTTCTACCTTCTTAGAGGTTTGCAAAGATTTGGTATTTCATCCAAAGCACAGCCAAACATCTATAGAAGTGTGGTGGGGGGTGTATTGACTGGTTGCATCACAGTCTGGTTTGGAAACACCAATGCCCTTGAACGGAATTCCTACAAAAAGTAGTTGATGCAACCCAGTGCATCATGGGTAAAGCTCTCCCCACCATTGAGCACATCTACATGGTGCCTTTCGCATGAAAGCAGCATCCATCATCAGGGACGTCCACCACCTAGGACATGCTCTCTTCTTGCTGCTACCATCAGGAAGAAGATACAGGATCTTCAGGACTCGCTCCGACAGGTTCAGGAACAGTTACGACTCCCCAGCCATCAGGCTCTTGAACCAGTCAACTTCACACAACTTCACTTGCCCCAACACTGAACTGTTCCCACGACCACTTGACTCACTTTCAAGGACTTTTCATCTCATGTTCTCAATATTTATTGTTTATTTATTTTATTACTTTGTTTTTTTCCAGTTTTCTTTGTATTTATTATGAATGCCTGCAAGAAAATATATCTCAGGCTGTAAATGGTGACATATATGTACTTTGATAATAAACTGACTTTGAACTTTTTTGAACCCCTTTGTCCTGCAACACAGTGGATTTATTTTGGAGGCTGGAAATCTAAACAAAAGCAGAAAGTCCTGTAAATACACAGCAGGCCAGACATCACCTGTGGAGAAGCTGGGACTTTCTTTCCTGCAGCATAGGTATCTGAGTGGCTGTCGTTATAGTGGCTTACAAAATCATAAGGGGCATTCACTCAGTGGCTACTTTATTAACTACCTCCTGTATCTAATAATTTGGTCACTGAGCGTATGTTCGTGGTCTTCTGCTGCTGTAGCCCATCCACTTCAAGGTTTGACATTTTGTACATTCAGAGGTGCTCTTCTACACACCACTGTTGTATCATGTGGTTATTTGAGATACTGTCAACTTCCTGTCAGGAAGACAGGAATTACCAAATATGGACATTGCTGATTTAAATAAAGAACACATACCACCAGCCTCAAAGACAAGTTCTATACCGCTGCTACAAGACTTGGCACATCGCTTTACAGCAGCAACAATTGCAAATCAGGTTCAATTCTTGATGCTGTCTCTAAGGAGTTTGTACGCTCTCCCCATGACCAGGCGATTCTCCTCTGTAATGTGTGGTTAGTTGAGTTACTGTCACCTTGAACCAGTCTGGTCATTCTTCTCTGACCTCTCTCTTTAACAAGGTGTTTTTGCCCACAGATCTGCCACTTACTGGATGTTTTGATAGTTGCTTTCTGCACCAGTCTCTGTAAGCTCTGGAGGTTGTTGTGTATGTGAGAATCCCGGGAGATCAGCAGTTTGTGAGATAGTCTAATCACCCCGTCTGGCACCAACAATCAGTTAAAGTCACTTACTTCACATTTTTTCCCTATTCTGGTGTTGGTCTAAACAACAACTGAGCCTCTTGACCATGTCTGTGTGCTTTTATGCATTGAGTTGCTGTCACAAGATTGGCAGATTGGATATTTGCATTAGCGAGCTGGTGTATAGGTGTACCTGATAAAGAGGCCATTGAGGTGAATATCCAAATTCCTTTCCCTAAAGTAGTGGAATCTAAAACTACAGGATATACAGTATGTTTAATGCGACGGGATTGATAAACAGTTAAAAAGGAACTGAATGGCAACTTTTTCCACACAGTAGGTGGTGAGTGTCTGGAATGAGCTGCCAGAGGAAGTGCTTTAAGCCAGGAGTTTGGGGTCCCATCATCAACTAGTCCAGGAATTGATACCAAAGCTCAGAGACCAAAGATCATTCGCAAGTCTGTCAGTCGAATCCCAATGGCTAAAGCCTGGAGACTGCAGGCCTATCCTGGAGTTAGAGGACTATCCGTGTGTGCAGCTGGGAGGGAAAGAGGAAAGGGGCTTGTTTCACTGTTGTTTTGTTGTGTTTTGTGTTGTGCTGGCATTGTGGGCATACTATGTTGGTGCCACAATGTGTGGTGACATCAGCAGACTACCCCAGTACATCCCTCAGCTATGTTGGTTAATAAAAATGACAGATTTCAAAGTTCAAAGAGATTTGTCTCCACAAAACAAAGAAACCCAATAGAACCCATTTTAAAAAACGGTCAAACACCCGATTCCTTCAGTTTAAGATGGTGCTACCGAAGACATGCAACAGCTTACTTGTGGTTTGAAATAAAAACATTATTGCTAACACTTCTTTTAAAAAGTAAATTGTGGTAAATTGTAACTGCAAACAATGAAGAGGCAAGCGAGGACAAAATGAACTCGAGAGATGTGCCCTGCCGGTCTACTGCAAAATCGATGTACTTGGAGTTGAAGCCATGCTGGTTGGAATGAAGGATTCGGAGTAGAGAAGACAGGATGGAGGAGTTCTGATGCCTGTCCAACTAACCCAGGTACGAGAATGAATCGCTCTAAGTGCCAAGCCGATTTGGTGAGGCCGAGAATGGCTTATCCAACAGCGAAATGCAGGTCCAAAGCGAATCACTGAGCGACGCGTTCTAAGCCCGGTGCGATTCGCCGTGGCAAGGCCAAGGTCCTAATATGAGGTACAATACACTGTTTCGACAATCTAAACGCCAGCCCAGATAGACTGGAAAGGCAGGGTGTTGAGAGTCAGACGAGGCTGGGTCACTCTAAGTGCCAAGCCGATTTGGAGAGGTTGAGAATGGCTTCTCCAACGTGAAATCTAGGGCCAGAGTGATTCACTGGCCCGGTTCCTAGAGTGAGGTTTGGACAATTTAAACATCAGCCCAGATGGTCCGGGGACTCCTCTCTCCATGGCGCTAAGGCTGTGAGACTGCCCCTGGCTGCTGTGCTTCATTGCTGTGAACTTTGCAGCGATTTGCCCCACAAATATGATGAACTGAATACTGAGGCTTTGGGCCTACTCCAGGTTGCTCTGAGGATTTGGATCGAAGGACTCAGTTTGGCTCACGATGCTGTTGTTTGTATGAATTTTTTTATCTCTTTCTCTGTGGGCACTTGGGGTTGGTCTTATTTTTTTTAATTGGGTTATGTTGGGTTCCTTGCTTTGCAACTACCTGTTAAGCAAATAAATCTCAAGGTTGAATAATTTATAAATTCATTGATAATAAATGCACTTTCCAGTTAGACCTGACGAAGGGTCTTGGCCCAAAATGTCGACTGTACCTCTTCCTGTAGATGCTGCCTGGCCTGCTGCGTTCATCAGCATTTTTTGTGTGCGTTGCTTGAATCTTGGAATCATGGAATCTTTGCTGAGAGAGAAAAAAACAAATTGTGCAAACAATTAAAGTAAGGAAATATAACCAATACCCCCACAGCCAGCAGCTGATCCTGTAGCCCGTTAGTTGCAGGCCACAGCCTCAGTTCAGTGCAGAGATGAAGTAAAGCTCGTGAGGCAGCGAGCCGAACACTGGCCCATCCCTCGCCTCTGGCCTCGACACTCTGACCTTTTCAATCTGCCCCAGTGCTCAAATCATCCAAACCTCAGGTCATTTCTTGCTCATGTATTCAGGCCCTGCTGCTTCAATATACAGTA
This sequence comes from Mobula birostris, assembly GCF_030028105.1. NCBI lineage: Eukaryota > Metazoa > Chordata > Chondrichthyes > Myliobatiformes > Myliobatidae > Mobula > Mobula birostris. The sequence goes on from NC_092389.1 coordinate 42,070,197, forward strand.
CATGTGATAAATAAATCAGATTCTGAACTTTGAATCTAAATCAGAATCAGATTGTGGTAGGTACAATTACAATGTGTAAGAGATACTTGGACAGGTATGTGGATAGGAGAGGATTAGAGGGATATGGATCAATGTAGACAAATGGGAATAGTATTGGAATACAGTTCAGTCTACATGGAGAAGTTGGGTTAAGGGGCCCGTTTCTGTGCTGTGCAGGTTCATGACTCTATGACTACCTGCCCTATCCATGAATCCCATACAACTTATTGGTCCCTTTAGAATACTGAAAGGGAGAGGACAGGGAAAGAGCAATAAGATGAAGATGTCACAATAAAAGGAATAGAAACTACAGGGAATAAATTGCTGAATCCAAACCAGCTTTATTATCACTGACATGTGTTGTGAAATATGTTGTTTTGCAGCAGCAGTACAGTGCAATACACACAGATATATATATACATATACAGGCAGATCTGTAGAAATTTGCTAGGGTTTTTGGTGACATCCAATATCCCCTTAAACTCCAAATGAAATATAACTGCTGGTGTACATTTTTTAAAATTTAGCAGTCCAGCACAGAGTAGGCCTTCTGGCCCTTCAAACCACGCCACGCCACGCCACCCCACCCAAGCCACCCCCGACAAAAACCCTAAACTAATCACTGGACAATTTATAATGACCAATTAACCTACCGGAGCACCTGGGGGAAAACCCATGCATGTCTGGCCTATATCCTTTGACGTGGTTGGCATGGGTGACCCTGCCAAGAGCCAAAGCAGAGAGCCCTGATTCCAGCCAGCATAACTCTCTGGGTCATTGAGACACACAAGTCTCCAATCCCTACAACAAGGTTGTGGTTCTCTTGGAGGATAGTATATCCTTACTGACCTGAAAGTGTCCCCTCCACCCTGTCCCTCGTGAAATTATCCTTTGCTCTATAAAGATATTGACATTGACACCGTCCAGAAATGGAAAGCCTTGTATCCTGTCCAGACAGAATCCATAGCCCAAGAAAAATTATTCCTTCTAACAAAGACAACCAGATTTATTTTTCAGCCTTGTAGCTACATACTTTCCAGGAGTCAGCTGCCAGGCAGAAGAGATGATACTAGAAACTATTCAGAACAATATGTCAAAATGCCATTTTGCAATATTTGTTCAGTTTGCTTGTGTCAGCATTTCTGAGTCAGCGAACGTGCTATCTGTGGAAATGCTTCAAATCCACAGCTCCAAACACCATCAAACACACACTTATAGATCTAAATGCCCACCTTCTCTCTACAGAAACACAACTAACTTCACCATAGCAAATGTGGCAAAATCAACAGACCATAAGAAGTAGGAGCAGAGTTGGGCCATTTGGCCCATCGTGTCTGCTCCGTTATTCCATCATGGTTGATTTATTATCCCTTTCAACCTCATTTTCTTGCCTTCTCCCCTTAACCTTTGATGCCCTGACTAATCAGGAAGCTATCAACCTCTGTTTTAAATACTGTATACCCAATACCTCCACAGCCATCTGTGGCAGTGAATTCCACAGATTGAACACATTCTGGTTGAAGAAATTCCTCCTGATCTCTGTTCTAAAGGGATGTCTTTCTATTCTGAAGCTGTGCCCTCTAGTCCGAGACTCTCCCACTGTTGGAAACCTCCTCTGCATGTCCAATATTCACAGATTTCAATATTCAATATTTCAATATTCACAGATTTCAATGAGATCCCCCTTCATTCTTCTAAACTCTAGCAGGTACAGGCCCAGAGCAATCAAGCACTCCTCATACGTTAACCTTTTCATTCCCAGAGTCGTTCTTGTGAACCTCCTCTAGATGCCTCTCCGCAGCAATATGCTGGGTTTGCCAGGTTTATAGCTGGATCCTCTAGGGATCTGACCAGCCCTCCTCTCCACTGTACAACTTTCAAATTAGTTTACTGCAATCCCAGCAGCCTGTTCTGTGGCTAGAATTGACGCCATGATATAATGGTACAGAGGAACATTGCTCCAGTGACCCAGATAGTCATCCCTCAATCAGGATGCCTGAATGATTAATGTAGATAAAGATAAAAGATTTGCTTTATAAAAGATTAGCTTTATTTGTCACATCTACACCAAAACATACAGAGACTGGTGTTGTTTGTGTCAACAACCAACACAGTCTGCAAATGCGCTGAGGGGCAGCCCGCAGGTGTCACCATGCTTCCAGCATATCCTCAGCTCACTCACCCTGACCCACACATCTTTGGAATGCAGGAGGAAACCAGAGGACCTGGAGGAATCCCACACGGGAACATCTAAACTCCTTACCGGCAGCAGTGAAAATGGAACTCAGGTCACCGGAGATGTAAAGCGGTACGCTAACCGCTACACTACTGTGCTGCGAAAGAGTGGACTGGGGCAGTCAGGTCTGGAAGTAGTTGGTAACTGGCTTATCATTGCAGCCGTCCTTAAGGTCATTTCAGAATGCAAGTACATTGAGCAATAACAGAATGAAGAATAAAGTGTATAGTGGACAGTAAGATGCAAAGCCATAGTAAAGTAGATTGTGAGGCCAGTAATTCATCTTTATTTATTTATTAATTTAGAGATACAGCACGGTAACAGGCCCTTCCGGCCCAGTGAGCGTGCCCCACCCGACTACACCCGTGTGACCAATTCATCTACTAACCTGTATGTCTTTGGAATGTGGAAGGAAACCGGAGCACGTGGTCACAGGGAGAATGTACGCTACAAACTCCTTATTGAGCGCGGCGGAACACAGGTGTCGGGCGCCATAAGAGCGTTATGCTAACCACTGTGCCACCGTGCCTCCTCATCTTTATCATACAAGAGGTTAGCTCAAGAGTCCGTTAATAGCAAGGTCAAAGCTGCAGGAGGGGGTTTCAGCAGCAGGTGTGAGAGCAGATACAGAAGGCATGTGCAGAGCAGAACAACTCAGCATGAAATATGACAGGCAGATGCAAACAGCCTGACCGAGTTTCCCACAGATGCCAGGAAAAGGGATGAAGTGTGGAACAAGCTTCTGCTAGTAGGTTTGATCTTCTGTATATCTACACATCAAGGGTGGATTTTGGATAAGCAAGATAACTGAAACAGATGGTGCAAATCTCATTGTGGAAAGAACAGTACAAATTAAGAACTATGACCAATTTTGAATGTATAAGGAGCTGGGGCAGAGATTAAGCAGACTTTCTGGTCAGAAACATCTAAATTTAAGTACAGTTCTTGTTCTGATTTTTAAACTATCGGTATGGCTATATTTATTTTCTCCAGACATTTTAGAATGAGAGCTATTTAAAATGAACTTAGCTTGTTGGCAAGTGCACCTACTGTTTCTGACGGGTTTAATGTATCTAATTGAGGAGGAAAGGAGAGAGTCGGCAGCATGAACCACCCACTCTTTACACTTGGCATTGCTCAGTTGTGAGGCTCATTAAGAGAGGCTGTGAGGAATTTTAGCGTGAACCCCTGCTGAGAATTCCTCAAAAAAGATAGCATCAAGCCAAGTGGCCGAGAAATCCTTTGACAGGGTGTGAAAGGAAAATCAGAGGCCCAAGAAACAGGTCAGGGAGGCTGCTGGTACATAGTGGAATGGCACTAAGGAGAGGGATGGGGGATAGGTGGATTAGGGTTAGGATGGGGGGCTGCCAGAGAAGAGTAGATAACTTAAAAAATCTAAATGACACCTTTACTAAACTAACAGATCCTGATGAAGGGTCTCAGCCCAAAACATCAGCTCATTATTCCTCCCTATCTCTCCAACATTTTGTGTGCGTTACTCTAGATTTCCAGCATCTGCAGAACCTTTTGTGTTTATATAAAGGATACCTTGAATGTGGATTGGAATCTGAGGAGACCTCCTTAAATAGGGTGGCACGGTAGCATAGCGCAAGCTGTAAGATCGGGACCTAATTCATAGAAACATAGAAACATAGAAAATAGGTGCGGGAGTAGGCCATTCGGCCCTTCGAGCCTGCACCGCCATTTATTATGATCATGGCTGATCATCCAACTCAGAACCCTGCCCCAGCCTTCCCTCCATACCCCCTGACCCTGAACTGGCCTCAACTCTTTCCTGTGGCATGGAATTCCACAGATTCACCACTCTCTGTGTGAAGAAGTTTTTCCTAATCTCGGTCCTAAAAGGCTTCCCCTCTATCCTCAAACTGTGGCCCCTCGTTCTGGACTTCCCCAACATCGGGAACAATCTTCCTGCATCTAGCCTGTCCAATCCCTTTAGGATCTTATACGTTTCAATCAGATCCCCTCTCAATCTTCTAAATTCCAACGAGTACAAGCCCAGTTCATCCAGTCTTTCTTCATATGAAAGTCCTGCCATCCCAGGAATCAATCTGGTGAACCTTCTTTGTACTCCCTCTATGACAAGGATGTCTTTCCTCAGATTAGGGGACCAAAACTGCACACAATACTCCAGGTGAGGTCTCACCAAGGCCTTGTACAACTGCAGTAGTACCTCCCTGCTCCTGTACTCAAATCCTCTCGCTATGAATGCCAGCATACCATTCGCCTTTTTCACCGCCTGCTGTACCTGCATGCCCACTTTCAATGACTGGTGTATAATGACACCCAGGTCTCGTTGCACCTCCCCTTTTCCTAATCGGCCACCATTCAGATAATAATCTGTTTTCCTATTTTTGCCACCAAAGTGGATAACCTGACATTTATCCACATTAAATTACATCTGCCATGAATTTGCCCACTCACCCAACCTATCCAAGTCACCCTGCATCCTCTTAGCATCCTCCTCACAGCTAACACTGCCACCCAGTTCCCACCGCTGTCTGTGAGTTTGTACATTCTCTCCGTTACCACGGTTTCCTCTGGGTGCCCTGGTTTCCTCACTCATTCCAAAGGTGTAACCGGTTAGTAGGACAATTGGTCACATGGGTGTAATTACGCCATATCCTTGGTTGTTAATGCAAATGATGCATTTCACTGTACGTTTTGATGTACATGTGACGAATAAAATTAATCTTTAGTCGAGCCGATTTCACTCGCTCTCCCGAGATGTTCACTCCTCTCTCTAGGACGTTGCGGCTGTGAGACTCTGAGACTGTCCCAGCTGCTGTGCTTCATGTCTGTGAGCTTCACAGCAATTTACCCTGCTAATATGATGAATTGATTCTGAGGCTTTGGGCCTACTCTGGGCTGATCCGGGGTTTCAGATCTAAGGACTCAATCTGGTTTGGAATGCTGCGCTCTCTTCTATTGTTTGCTTGATTTGTGTTTTTTTCCTCTTTCTCTGTGCATTGGGTGTTGGTCTTTATTTTTTTTAATTGGCTTCTTTTGGGTTTCTTGCTTTGTGGCTGTCTGTAAGCAGACAGCTCTCAAGGTTGTATAATTTATATATCCTTTGAGAAAATATGCTTTGAATCTGTATCTTTATAAATATGACCAATGATTACTCAGAGTTACACAACACAGAAGAAGACCCATCTGCCCACCAACTACTTATTCTTTTTCTAATCCTACATCCTATTCTCCTCACATTCCAATTAACTCCCCCCAGATTCAGGGTGTCAGACCTGGGAATCCTGGGAGACCTCCAGCCTCCCTGATGGCCACATCTGCGCCAGGTGCACCGAGTTGCAGCTCCTCAGAGACCGTGTTAGGGATCTGGAGCTGCAGCTTGATGACCTACTGCTTATCAGGGAAAGTGAAGAGGTGATAGACAGGAGCTACAGGGAGGTAGTCATCCCTAGGCTACAGGGGTCAGAAAACTGGGTCACTGTCAAGAGACGGAAGGGAAATGCCCAGATAATGGAGAGCACTCCTGTGGCTGTCCCCCTCAGCAACAAATATCTTGTTCTGGATGCTGTTGAGGGGGATGACCTGACAGGGGACGCCCACGGTGACCGGGTCTCTGGCACTGAGCCTGGCGCTGTTGTGCAGGAGGGAAGGAGAGAGAAGAGAAATGTGGTAGTCATGGAGGATTCCATAGTCAGGGGAACAGACAGGAGATTCTGTGAGCCTGATAGAGATACCCGCATGGTGTGTTGCCTCCCAGGTGCCAGGGTACGGGATGTGTCGGATGGAGTCCTGAATATTCTAAAGGGAGAGGGCGAGCAGCTAGCTGTCTTGGTACATGTTGGTACCAATGACATAGATAGGACAAAGGAGGAGGTCCTGAAGAGAGATTTCCAGGAGTTAGGAAGGAAGCTGAGAAGCAGGACCTCCAGGGTAGTAATCTCGGGATTGCTACCTGTGCCACGTGCTAGCGAGGGAAAGAATAGTAGGATCAGGCAGAGGAATGCGTAGCTGAGAGATTGGGGCAGGGCTTCAGATTCTTGGATCATTGGGATCTCTTCTGGGGGAAGTATGACCTGTTCAAAAAGGACGGGTTACACCTGAACCTGAAGGGGACCAATATCCTGGCAGGAAGGTTTAATAGAGCCATTAGGGAGGGTTTAAATTAATTTGGCAGGGGTATGGGAACCGGAATGATAGAGCAGAGGAAGGGGAAAACAGAAATAAATCTAAGATAGTGAGCAGGAAAGATGTCAGGAAGGACAGGCAGGGGATGAGGCAAATTTGCAGCCATTAGGATGAGTTGCAGTGCAATCAAAGCAAAAAGTACCAAATACTGGTCTTAAGGTGTTATACTTAAATGCACGCAGCATAAGGAATAAGGTGGATGATCCTGTCGTACAGCTACAGATTGGCAGGTATGATATTGCGGCCATCACTGAGACGTGGCTAAAGGATGCATGTCTCTGGGAGCTGAACGTCCAAGGATACACGGTGTATCGGAAGGAGAGGCAGGTAGGCAGAGGGAGTGGTATGGCTTTATCGGTAAGAAATGATATTAAATCATTAGAAAGAGCTGACATAGGATCGGAAGGTGCAGAATCTTTATGGGTTGAGCTAAGAAATCGCAGGGATAAAATGACCCTGATGGCAGTTATATACAGGCCTCCAAACAGCTGCAGTGATGTGGACTACAAATTACAACAGGAAACAGAAAAGGTTTGTCAGAAGGGCAGTGTTATGAAAATAGTGGGGAATTTTAACATGCGAGTGGATTGGGAAAATCAGGTCGGCACTGGATCTCAAGAGAGAGAATCTGTAGAAAGTCTGCAAGATGGCTTTTTAGAACAGCTTGTTGTTGAGCCCACTAGGGGATCGGTTGTACTGGATTGGGTATTGTGTAATGAACCGGAGGTGATGAGAGAGATTGAGGTGATGGAACCCTCAGGAGGCAGTGATCATAACATGATTGAGTTCACTGTGAAATTTGAAAAAGAGAAGCCGAAATCTGATGTGTCAGTATTTCAGTGAAGTAAAGGAAATTATAGTGGCATGAGAGAAGAACTGGCCAAAGTTGACTGGAAAGGGACATTGGCGGGAAGGATGGCAGAGCCGCAGTGGCTGGAGTTTATGCGAGAAGTGAGGAAGGTGCAAGACAGGTATATTCCAAAAAAGAAGAAATTTTTGAATGGAAAAAGGATGCAACGTGGCTGACAAGAGAAGTCAAAGCCAAAGTTAAAGCAAAGGAGAGGGCATACAAGGAGGCAAAAATTAGTGGGAAGACAGAGGATTGGGAAGTTTTTAAAAGCTTGCAAAAGGAAACTAAGAAGGTCATTAAGAGAGAAAAGATGAACTATGAAAGGAAGCTAGCAAATAATATCAAAGAGGATACTAAAAGCTTTTTCAAGTATATAAAGAGTAAAAGACAGGTGAGAGTAGATATAGGACCGATAGAAAATGATGCTGGAGAAATTGTAATGGGAGATAAGGAGATGGCAGAGGAACTGAATGAGTATTTTGCATCAGTCTTCACTGAGGAAGACATCAGCAGTATACCGGACACTCAAGGGTGGCAGGGAAGAGAAGTGAACGCAGTCACAATTACGACAGAGAACGTACTCAGGAAGCTGAATAGTCTAAAGGTAGATAAATCACCCCGACCAGATGGAATGCACCCGCGTGTTCTGAAGGAAGTAGCTGTGGAGATTGCGGAGGCATTAGCGATGATCTTTCAGAAGTCAATAGTTTCTGGCATGGTTCCGGAGGACTGGAAGATTGCAAATGTCACTCCGCTATTTAAGAAGGGGGCAAGGAAGCAAAAAGGAAATTATAGACCTGTTAGCTTGATATTGGTGGTTGGGAAGTTGTTGGAGTCAATTGTCAAGGATAAGGTTACAGAGTACCTGGAGGCATATGACAAGATAGGCAGAACTCAGCATCGTTTCCTTAAAGGAAAATCCTGCCTGACAAACCTATTGCAACTTTTTGAGGAAATTACAAGTAGGCTAGACAAGGGAGATGCAGTGGATGTTGTATATTTGGATTTTCAGAAGGCCTTTGACAAGGTGCCACACATAAGGCTGCTTAACAAGATAAGAGCCCATGGAATTACGAGAAAGTTACATACGTGGGTAGAGCGTTGGCTGATTGGCAGGAAACAGAGAGTGGGAATAAAGGGATCCTATTCTGGTTGGCTGCCGGTTACCAGTGGTGTTCCACAGGGATCAGTGTAGGGGCCGCTTCTTTTTACATTGTACATCAATGATTTGGATTATGGAATAGATGGCTTTGTGGCTAAGTTTGTTGATGATACGAAGATAGGTGGAGGGGCCGGTAGTGCTGAGGAAACAGAGAGTCTGCAGAGAGACTTGGATAGATTGGGAGAATGGGCAAAGAAGTGGCAAGTGAAATACGATGTTGGAAAGTGTATGGTTATGCACTTTGGCAGAAGAAATAAATGGGCAGACTATTGTTTAAATGGGGAGAGAACTCAAAGTTCTGAGATGCAACGGGACTTGGGAGCCCTCCTGCAGGATACCCTTCAGGTTAACCTCCAGGTTGAGTCAGTAGTGAAGAAGGCGAATGCAATGTTGGCATTCATTTCTAGAGGAATAGAGCATAGGAGCAGGGATGTGATGTTGAGGCTCTATAAGGTGCTGGTGAGACCTCACTTGGAGTACTGTGGGCAGTTTTGGTCTCCTTATTTAAGAAAGGATGTGCTGACGTTGGAGAGGGTACAGAGAAGATTCACTAGAATGATTCCGGGAATGAGAGGGTTAACATATGAGGAATGTTTGTCCGCTCTTGGACTGTATTCCTTGGAGTTTAGAAGAATGAGGGGGGACCTCATAGAAACATTTCGAATGTTGAAAGGCATGGACAGAGTGGATGTGGCAAAGTTGTTTCCCATGATGGGGGAGTCTAGTACGAGAGGGCATGACTTAAGGATTGAAGGGCGCCCATTTAGAACAGAGATGCAAAGAAATTTTTTTAGCCAGAGGGTGGTGAATCTATGGAATTTGTTGCCATGGGCGGCAGTGGAGGCCAAGTCATTAAGGCAGAGATTGATAGGTATCTGAGTAGCCAGGGCATCAAGGGTTATGGTGAGAAGGCGGGGGAGTGGGACTAAATGGGAGAATGGATCAGCTCATGATAAAATGGTGGAGCAGACTCAATGGGCCGAATGGCCGACTTCTGCTCCTTTGTCTTGTGGTCTTATGATTCATTCACTCACCAGTGGATATTTACAGTGGCCAATTAATCAATGGAGCAGCACATCTTCGAGATGTGGGAGGAAACCAGAGCAGTCAGAGGACACCCATGCAGGAAGAGCTACTCAGACAGCACCAGGGATCAAGACTGAACCTGTGTCACTCTGCCGCTTCGGAACAATATGATGAAATTTGGCAGGAAACATTGCATCAGGATACTGTTATTGGGGCAACTAGGCTTTACCTTGCAGAATTTCCAGAGTAGCCTGCAGATGGTCACAATTACATTTCAACAGGTGACGAGTGAGTTACAGACCTAGAATTTTAGGAAAAACAACACTACTCAGATGAATTTCTCAACTAATATTGGGATAACAAAATTTTGTTCTGCATTTGAACAATACCACATTTGAACAAGAGTCCTGATGAAATGTCTCACCTCAAAATGCCAACTGTTTACTCCTCTCCTTAGATGCTCTCTGACCTGTTGTTCCTCCAGCATTTTCAAACTCAAAGTCAATTGATTATCAAATTGTGAATATGTTACCATGTACAGTGGATTCCGATTAACTGGGACACATCAGGACCGGTAAATTTTTGCCCAATTAAGCAGCTGCCCCAACTTTCATGGAAGTAGAAACATAGAATCATAGAAAACCTACAGCACAAAACAGGCCATTTGGCCCACAAAGATGTGCCGAACATGTCCTCACCTGAGAACTGCCTAGGCTTACCCATAGCCCTCTATTTTTCTAAGCTCCATGTACCTACCCAGGAGTCTCTTAAAAGACCCTATCGTTTCCGCCTCCACCACCGCCGCTGGCAGCCCATTCCATTCATTCACCACTCTGCGTAAAAAACTTACCCCTGACATCCCCTCTGTACCTACTTCCAAGTACCTTAAAAATATGCCCTCTCGTGCAAGCCATTTCAGCCCTGGGGAAAAGCCTCTGACTATAGTATTAATGGTAAGACTCTTGGCAGTGTGGAGGATCAAAGGGATCCTGGGGTCTGAGTCCATAGGAAGCTCAAAGCAGCTGCGCAGGTTGACTCTGTGGTTAAGAAGACGTACGGTGTATTGGCCTTCATCAATCGTGGAATTGAATTTAGGAGCCGAGAGGTAATGTTGCAGCTACATAGGAATCTGGTCACACCCCACTTGGAGTACTGTGCTCAGTTCTGGTTGCCTCACTACAGGAAGTATGTGGAAACCATAGAAAGGGTGCAGAGGAGATTTACAAGGATGTTGCCTGGATTGGGGAGCATGCCTTATGAAAACAGGTTGAGTGAACTTGGCCTTTTCTCCTTGGAGCGACGGAGGATGAGAGGTGACCTGATGGAGATGTATAAGATGATGAGAGGCACTGATCATGTGGATAGTCAGAGGTTTTTTCCCAGGACTGAAATGGTTGCCACAAGAGGACACAGGTTTAAGGTGCTGGGGAGTAGGTACAGAGGAGATGTCAGGGGTAAGTTTTTTACTCAGAGAGTGGTGAGTGCATGGAATGGGCTGCCGGCAACGGTGGTGGAGGTGGATACTATAGGGTCTTTTAAGAAACTTTTGGATAGGTACATGGAGCTTAGTAAAATAGAGGGCTACGGATAAGTCTAGTAATTTCTAAGGTAAGGACATGTTCGGCACAACTTTGTGCGCCGAAGGGCCTGTATTGTGCTGTAGGTTTTCTATGTTTCTATCCACACGATCAATGCCTCTCATTATCTTGTACATCTCCATCAGGTCACCCCTCATTCTCCGTCGCTCCAAGGAGAAAAAGCCAAGTTCACTCAACCTATTCTCATAAGGCATGCTCCCCAATCCAGGCAACATCCTTGTAAATCTCCTCTGCACCCTTTCTATGGTTTCCACATCCTTCCTGTAGTGAGGCAACCAAAATTGATCACAATACTCCAAGTGGGGTCTGACCAGGGTCCTATATAGCTGCAACATTACCTCTTGGCTCTTAAACTCAATCCCACCATTGATGAAGGCCAATGCACCGTATGCCTTCTTAACCACAGAGTCAACCTGCGCAGCAGCTTTGAGTGTCCGACAGACTGCGACCCCAAGATCCCTCTGATCCTCCACACTGCCAAGAAACTTGCCATTAATGCTATATTCTGCCATCATATTTGACCTACCAAAATGAACCACCTCACACTTATCTGAGTTGAACTCCATCTTCCACTTCTCAGCCCAGTTTTGCATCCTATCAATGTCCCACAGTAACCTCTGACAGCCCTCCACACTATCCACAACACCCCCAATCTTTGTGTCATCCACATATTTACTAAGCTATCCCTCCACTTCTTCATCCAGGTCATCCAATCGCTAAGATCCTTTTCCATAGTGAATACTGAAGCAAAGTATTCATTAAGTACCTCTGCCATCTCCTCTGGTTCCATACACACTTTTCCACTGTCACACTTGATTGGTCCTATTCTCTTACATCTTACCCTCTTGCCCTTCACATACTTGTAGAATGCCTTGGGGTGTTCCTTAATCCTGTCCACCAAGGCCTTCTCATGGCCCCTTCTGGCTCTCCTAATTTCATTCTTAAGCTCCTTCCTGCTAGCCTAATAATCTTCTAGATCTCTATCATTACCAATTCTTTGAACCTTTTGTAAGCTCTTCTTTTCTCCCTGACTAGATTTACAACAGACTTTGTACACCATGGTTCCTGTACCCTATCATCCTTTCCCTGTCTCATTGGAACGTATCTACGCAGAACCCCACGCAAGTATCTCCTGAACAGTTGCCACATTTCTTCCGTACATTTCCCTGAGAATATCTGTTTCCAATTTACGCTTCCAAGTTCCTGCCTGATAGCCTCATATTTCCCCTTACTCCAATTAAATGTTTCCCTAACTTGTCTGTTCCTATCACTCTCCAATGCTATGGTAAAGGAGATAAGACTTTGATCACTATCTCCAAAATGCTCTCCCACTGAGAGACCTGACACCTGGCCAGGTTCATTTCCCAATACCAGATCAAGTACAGCCAGCCTCTCCTCTTGTAGGCTTATCTACATATTGTGTCAAGAAACCTTCCTGAACACAACTAACTCCTCCCCTTCTAAACCCCTCACTCTAGGGGAATGTTAATCAATATTTGGGAAATTAAAATCTCCCACCACAACAACCCTGGTAAAACGGTAAAAAGTTAGTTTAAAAGGTTTAAAAAAGACAAACTAATGTTTAACAGAGTAACAAATAATGTATTTAAATGAGATGCAGAACAAATTAGAACAGTATGACTGATACTACAGTATTATAAAACAGTGTATTAGTTCCTAGTAGTTATTGTTGGAGGAATTCATCAGTGTACGCTGTCGTGCATGGGGTAGCACCTTTGTCGAAGAGGCTTTCCATGTCCATTTTCAGACAGCCCACTCACCTTTGGTTCCCACCGGATACTCAGCTCTCTCCTGTGGCTCCAAGTAGCTGCTTGCATGTGACAATGGCCACCCCAGTACATCGCATCGACAGGCGGATAAGCCAGGCAAGGGTAGCTGCCGGGCCTTGTACCCCAGTGAGATAAGGACATGCCTGTCCAAGCATGTGAAGTCAGCTCCAGCAGACTGGGTAGATGAGATCTAGAGTGAGATCCGAGGCCAAGAAAGTGGTTCTGCAATGCTTCGTGGAGAGAGAGGGCATGACAAGGCATAGAAGAAATCATGGTTATCCACTCCATTCAAAGACCCCAGTCTGTGACAACTTCTTGTACCACTGGACCCAGACTTCCGAAGTTGGGAGAGTGGAACTGTCCCGGGCTTTTCCACTTTAAAACCTCTCCCCCACAGGTTTCACTGTCATCATCAAATACGACAGATAACTGTGTTCTGCAGTGCTCTTTTGATTGAGTGTGTTTGTAAATGAATACAGAGCACAGACACCTAATGCAGATGATAGACTGCCTTCATACAAAGCTTTTGATAATTTGCATCTTCCAAATTTTCCATTTTCATTAACATTCAAGATGGTTACTGATACCTTCAAGTTCTTCATAGTACCTAACTTGTTGAAGTAGTGAAATCATTTCATTTTCACTCCTGGCCAATCCTTGCATCTTCAAGCCTGAATTCTTGAAACAGCAGTGAGCAAACCAATTCTAAATTGTCTTACTGCTTATTTCTCGACACCTATCAGTGACAAAGATCACTAATTTTTGAACACAAACAAGCGAATTTAAAAATTGCTTGCTTGAAGCATGGTGTATTGTCTAACGGCCACACAAGTTCACATGACTGATGCTGGTTAGAATCTGTTCAGCAGCAGTAAACTACATTAAATAAGCAGCAAAATGTCCCAAGATAAACAAAGGGAATCCTGGCTATATTTTTTTGATCAGTTTTTGTTCTTTAAGAGTTGTCGCAAATAAGTGGCTGCCCTGATTAGCCGATGGACCAATTAGGATTCATTTTCTTTCAGGCATTTGCAGGAAAATGAAGAAATACAACAGAATCTATGAAAAACTATACATAAACAAGACTGACAAACAACCAATGAGAAAAAGAGGACAAGTTGATCCAATAAAAATAAATAAATAATACAAAATTTTGCTCAGGATTTCCCACATCTGTAGAATTTCATGTGTTCCTATTTGTCAAGAATTGCATTTCAAACATATCAAGAGAGGAATTTCAGAGCTAAATTCAAATAAAATTCCAGACCAGGAATTGCATCTGCTCAGCACTCTCTGAATTAACATTGGACAGTGCATGAACTTTTCATGGTTTGTTAGAAGTTTTAATGGAAAGATCATTTAAACTTCAGTGATTCTCACTTCTTAGAGCACAAGGATTAAGCCCATAAGACATAGGAACAGAACTAATCCCTTCAGCCCATCAAGTCTGCTCCACCATTCCATCACGGCTATTTATTAACCCTGTCAACCCCATTCTCCTGCCTTCTCCCCATAACCTTTGACACCCTTAATCATCAGGAACCTACAGCTATTGCTTTAAATATTCCCAATGAGTTGGCCTCCACAGTCTTCCGTGACAATGAATTCCACAGATTTACCACCCTCTGGCTGAAGAAATTCCTCCTCATCTCCATTCTAAAGGGAGTCCTTGTATTCTGAGGCTGTGGCCTCTGGACCTAGGCTCTCCTATGTTCACTCTCTATTGCTTGTTCATTATATGCCATGTGGTATGACAAGGACGATTATGGTCTATCCAAGACCATGATTGTTCTTGGCATTTCTTTCTACAGAAGAAGTTTGCCATTGTCTTCTTCTGGGCAGTGTCTTTACAAGATAGGTGACCCCAGCCATTATCAATATTCTTCAGAGATTGTCTGCCTGGCATCAGTGGTCACATAACCAGGACTTGTGATATGCACCAGCTGTTCATATGACCAACCACCACCTGCTCCCATGGCTTCACATGACCCTGATCAGGGGCAGAGGGGAGAGGCTAAGCAGGTGCTACACCTTGCCCAAGGGTGACTTGCAGGCTAGTGGAGTGAAGAAGCACCTTTCACCTCCTTTGGTAGAGACGTATCTCCACCTGCCACACACCCAATCTCTATAGGCTCTCAATACTTGATTAGGTTCCAATGAGATTTCCACCCCATTCTTCTGAACTCCAGCGATCACAGGCCCAGAGCCATGAAGCACTCCTCAAATGCATCAAATTATTGCAAAGAAAATATTTCAAGAAGTTTGTGAGCATTCCATCAAAGTCCAGACGTGGCTTATTTAATCATTCGAAGCCCAAAAAATGTGCTTCTGTCTTGAAGCACACAATCTCTGACATTTTATTTTTCATGCCACATACAAAACACTTATCCATCAAGGAAATTCAGTAGTGACAAAGCTCAGCTCTGGATTGTCACAGATGAAAGGAAATTACATGGTTCCCACATGATTCGAATTGCTCCAGCTTTTATCTTATAACACAAGCTGAAAAGATGTGCATTTTTATTTGATTGCTTGATGATGGGAAACAACATGGACTTGTATACATTAAAATCTTTAGCTCTTTGGTCTTCTCATGTCAATAACACTGCAAATATGGGTTTTAAATATATTATTATGCAAAAATATTTCAAAAAGGAGAAAGTGTAATAATTAGGGTGAGTAAACAGAATTAATTTTGGGCAAAATAATTAAGGAAATAGTAGCAGAATATTTAAAGTACAACAACATGATCATGCAGAGTTTATATTGATTAATGAAAGGACAATAGTCTTTAACATACACTCAGTGGCCACTTTATTAGGTACACCTGTACACCTGCTCATTAATGCAAATATCTAATTAGCCAATCATGTGGCAGCACCTTAATGCATAAAAGCATGCAGACGTGGTCAAGAGGTTCAGTTGTTGTTCATATCAAACATCAGAATGGGGAAGAAATGTGAGCTAAGTGACTTTGACCCTGGAATGATTGTTGGTGCCAGACAGGGTGATTTCAGTATCTCAGAAACTGCTGATCTCCTGAGATTTTCTACGCACAGCAGTCTCTAGAGTTTACAGAGAAAGGTGCAAGAAACAAAAAAAAACATCCAGTGAGTAGCAGTTCTGTGGGTGAAAATGCCTTGTGAATGAGAGAGGTCAGAGGAGAATGTCCAGACTAGTTCAAGCTGACAGGAATAACCATGTGCTACAACAATGGTGTGCAGACCCTTCAAGCATCTGCAGATTTCCTTGTCTTTGTACTACCACTGCACTGTGAAGTCTCTTCCAGGGATGCCTACCCTGAAGAAATTTAAATCTTCCCACAGATGCAGCCTAACCTGCTGAGTTCCTCCAGCATTTTATGTGTGTTGCTTGGAATTCCAGCACCTGCAGATTTTCTCCACCAAGTGGAACTATCCCTTTGAGAGTCTTACTAGTGTGGTGGTAAGGCTTTAAATGTAGTGTGAGTTTTGGCAACATGCATTAGATAAGCAGTAAAATAAAAGGATGCTGTACAAGGTCAGAGGAGTTCAGGAGATTGGTGGCAGTGCCCTGAGAACAGAGGAACTTCAGAGTACTAGCATATGGCAAGAGAATGGAGTTGAGAAGGATAATAAATCAGCCATGATGGCACACTCAATGGGCCGAATGAACTAATTCTGCTCCTATGTGTTATATTCTTATAGTTCCATGAAAGTGGATTCACAGGAAGACAGGGTGGTTCATTCTAGGATCACAGGCGAGCTATATTAGCGCCAGAAGATGTGTCAACAATAGCGGGCTGCACCCCCTCACTTCCTTGAGTGTGTTGGTTTTTAGAGCTAAAAACACATTTTATCGTATGTTTTGAGGTATATGTGATCTACAAACCTGAATCTGGTGACAAAATCTTTTGGCATGCTGGGCTTCATCAGTCAGGGCATAAAAGTTGGGATGTCATGGGTGTAATTGTACAGGACCTTGGCAAGGCCAAACAGAGTATTATGTTCAGTTCTGGTTGTCCTGCTACAGGGAAGATGTTATTACATTTGAAAGAATGCATAGTGTCATAGAGTCATAGTAAAGTACAGCACAGAAAAAGGCCCTTCAGCCCAACTAGCACATCCTGAAACCATGTAAAATTCCTACTCCCATTAACCTGCACCGGGACCATAGCCCTTCATCCCCACACCAGTCATTTACCTGTCCAAACTTCTCTTAAACATTGAAGTCGAGCTTGCGTGAACCAATTGTGCTGTCAGCTCATTCCACACTCTCACAATCCTCTGAATGAAGAGTGAAGAAGTTTCCCCTCATGTTCCCCTTAAACCTCTCACCTTTCACCCTTAACCCATGACCTCTGGTTGTAGTTCCAGCCAACCTCAGTGGAAAAAACCTGCTTGTATTTACCCTATCTATACTCCTCATATTTTGTATACCTCTATCAAATCACCCTTCAATCTTCTACTTTCTAAAGAATACGGTCTTTCTCAAAATCTTTCTTTATAAGTGAGGTCCTCCAGACCTGGCAACATACTTGTAAATTTTCTCTGTACTCTTTCGTCCTTGTTTTTATCTCTCCTGCAGATAGGTGACCAAAACTGCGCACAATACTCCAAATTAGGCTTCACCAACATCTTAAACAACTTCAACATAACATCCTATCTCCTGAACTCAATTCTTTGATTTGCAGAAATTATTTGCAAGAATATTGTCAGGACTTTCATGGTGGCGATATAATGAGAAGTTGTATTGGTAGGGCTTTATTTTCTACAGTATGGGAGACTGGTGATCTTATAGAAGAGCATAAACGCATGAGGAGCATAGGTAAGGTGAATGCACTCAGTCTTGGGAGTCCAAGTGTCCTTTAGCCAAACTAGAGTCTCAATCTCTCCAGGGCCAATAGATACTGTATCAGGAATTGTGCACAGAACAATCAATGCCTCTGGTATGGTCCAATGATGACCCTGCACAGATTTAGCAAGTCCTCCTCACTCACATTCAATTTGATCATTTCCTTTGCTTTCTCAAGTTCAAGTTTATTCTCATTCAACTGTACACATGTGTACAGCTAAACAAAACAATTTTTCTGAGGGACCAAGGCGTAAATCACAGTCCATTTATATCACATCTGCCATAGACCTATTGTGGTGACAGGCAAGTTGAGGTTGGTCCAGGTCCTTACTGAGGCAGGAGTTCAGTCTAGTCATGACCAAACTCTCAAAGCATTTCATCACTGTCGATGTGAGCGCTGCTGGACAATAATCATTAAGGTAGCTCATACTACTCTTCTTGGGCACTGATATAATTGTTGCCCTTTTGAAGCAGGTGAGAATCTTCGACCATAGTAGTGCGAGATTGAAAATGTCCTTGAATACTCCTGCCAATTGGTTGGCACAAGTTTTCAGAGCCTTGGCAGCATGTACAAAACGCTGAAGGAACTAGCAGGTCGGGCAGCATCCGTGGAAACGAACAGTCAACGTTTCGGGCCGAAACCCTTCATCAGGACTGAAGAGGGAGGGGGCAGGAGCCCTATAAAGAGGGTAGGGGGAGGGTGGGAAGGAGAAGGCTGGTAGGTTCCAGGTGAAAAACCAGTAAGGGGAAAGATAAAGGGGTGGGGGAGCGGAAGCAGGGAGGGGATAGGCAGGAAAGGTGAAGAAGGAATAGGGGAAAACACAATGGGTAGTAGAAGGAGGCGGAACCATGAGGGAGGTGATAGGCAGCTGGGGGAGGGGGCAGAGTGAAATAGGGATAGGAGAAGGGAGGGGGAGGGAACTACGGGAAGTTGGAGGAGTCTTTGTTCATACCAAGGGGCTGGAGACTACCTAGACGGTATCTGAGGTGTTGCTCCTCCAACCTGAGTTTAGCCTCATCATGGCAGTAGAGGCGGCCATGTATGGACATATCTGAATGGGAGTGGGAAGCAGAGGTGAAGTGGGTGGTTACTGGGAGATCCTGTCTGTTTTGGCGGACGGAGCGGAGGTGCTCGATGAAGCGGTCCCCCAATCTGTGTCGGGTTTCACCGATGTAGAGGAGGCCGCACCAGGAGCACCGGATGCAATAGATGACCCCAACAGACTCACAAGTGAAGTGTTGCCTCACTTGGAAGTACTGTTTGGGGCCCTGAATGGTGGCAAGAGAGGTGGTGTTGGGACAGGTGTAGCACTTACGCTCACAGGGATAAGCGCCGGGTGGGAGATCCGTGGGGAGGGACGTGTGGATCGAGGAGTCGCGGATGGGCCGATCCCTGCGGAAGGTGGAGGGGGGTGGAGAGGGAAAGATGTGCTTAGTGGTGGGGTCCTGTTGAAGGTGGTGGAAGTTGCAGAGGATAATGTGCTGGATCCGTAGGCTGGTGGGGTGGTCAGTGAGGACAAGGGGAACTCTGTCCCTGTTGTGGTGACGGGAGGTTGGGGTGAGAGCTGAAGTGCGGGAAATGGAGGAGATGTGGGTGAGGGCATCATTGATGACAGCAGAAGGGAAACCACGATCCTTAAAGAAAGAGGACATTTGAGATGTCCTGGAACGGAAAATCTCATCCTGGGAGCAGATGCGGCGGAGACGGAGGAACTGGGAATAGGGAATGGCATTTTTGCATGTGACGGGATGGGAAGAAGTATAGTTGAGGTAGTTATGAGAGTCAGTGGGCTTGTAGAAGATGTCAGTGGACAGTCTGTCTCCAGAGATGGAGACCGAGACATCGAGAAAGGGGAGAGAAGTGTCAGAGATAGACCAACTGAATTTGAGGGCTGGGTGGAAGTTAGAAGTAAAGTCGATGAAATTGACGAGCTCAGCATGGGTGCAGGAAGCAGCACCAATTCAGTCGTCAGTGTACCGAAGGAAAAGTTGGGGAGCAGTACCAGAATAGGTTTGAAGCACAGACTGTTCCACATAACCAAGTAGTGGTGGTGGGAAATTGGTGAGGTCTATTATCCAGAAAGTAGCGGACGACTTTGAGGCCTTCTTCATGGGGAATGGAGGTGTATAGGGATTGGACATCCATAGTGAAAATGAAGTGGTTGGGACCGGGGAACTGGAAGTTATTGAAGAGGTGGAGGGCATGGGATGTATCCCGGATGTAGGTGGGGAGAGACTGAACTATGGGTGACAAAATGGAGTCCAGGTAGGCAGATACAAGTTCAGTGGGACAGGAGCAGGCAGAAACTATAGGTCTGTCGGGACAGTCAGGCTTGTGGATCTTGGGGAGGAGGCAAAACCGAGCAGTACGGGGTGCGGGAATTATGAGTTTAGTGGCTGAGGATGGAAGGTCTCCGGAGTTGATAAGGGCGGTGATGGTACGGGAGACAATGGTTTGATGTTTTTTGGTGGGGTCCTGTTCCAGGGGTAAGTAAGAGGAGGTGTCAGAGAGCTGCCGTTTGGCCTCAGTGAGGTAGAGGTCCAGCCGCCAGACTATTACGGCACCACCTTTGTCTGCGGGTTTGATGGTGAGGGTGGGATTGTGCGGAGAGAGTGGAGGGCAGTGCGTTCAGAGGGAGTGAGGTTGGAACAGGAGAGAGGAGTGGTGAAGTTGAGACGGTTGATGTCTCGGCGACAGTTGGAGATAACAAGATCAAGTGCAGGTAGAAGGCCCGGGCGGGGTGTCCAGAAGGAGGAGGAGGGTTGAAGACAGGAGAAGGGGTCATCAGTAGGGGGAGAGGAATCCTTGCCAAAGAAGTAGGCTCGGAGACGTAGGCGACGGAAAAAGAGTTCAGCGTCATGGCGGGCACGGAACTCACTGAGGTGTGGACGGAGGGGGGCAAAAGTGAGGCCCTTGCTAAGGATAGAACGTTCTGCCTCAGAGAGGGGAAGGTCAGAGGGGATGGTGAAGACACGGCAAGGGTTGGGGCTGGGGTCAGAGGAGGGTTTTCAGAGCCTCACCAGGTACTCCATCAGGACCTTCCGCCTAGCAAGGGTTCACCTTCCTTAAAGACAGCCTGACGCCGGCTCCAAGACAGAGATTACAGGGTCACTGGGTGCAGCAGGGATCTTCACAGCTGTAGTTATATTCTCCCTTTCAAAGTAAGCATGGAAGATGTTGAGCTCATCTGGTAGTGAAGCATCAATGACATTCATGCTATTGGGGTTCACTTTGTAGGAAGTAATGTCCATAAGAACATAAGACACAGGAGCAGAATTAGGCCATCAGCCCATCGAGTCTGCTCCACCATTCTATCAAGACTGATCCCAGATCCCACTCAATCCCGTACACCTGCCTTCTCCTCATGTCCTTTGATGCCCTGACCAATCAGGAAACTATAAGCTCCCTCCATAAATATGCCCACGGACGTGGCCTCCACTGCAGTCTGTGGCAGACCATTCCACAGATTCACTCTCTGGCTAAAATATTCCTCCCTGCCTCTGTTCTAAAAGGCCGCCCCTCAATTCTGAAGCTGTGCCCTCTAGTTCTGGATACCCCCCAGCACAGGAAACATCCTCTCCACATCCACCCTATCCAGTCCTTTCAACATTCGGTAGGTTTCAATGAGAATCCCCCGCATACTCCTGCACCTATTGTCTATTCTTCTAAACTCCAGTGAGTACAGGCCCAAAGCTGCCAAATGCTGCTCCTATGTTAACCCCTTCATTCCCAGAATCATCCTCATGAACCTCCTCTGGACTTTCTCTGCAATGACAACACATCCTTTCTGAGATATGCGGCCCAAAACTATTGACAATACTCCAAGTGCAGCCCGACTAGTGTCTTATAAAGGCTCAGCATTATCTCCTTGTTTTTATATTCTATTCCCCTTGAAATGAATGCCAAAATTGCATTTGCCTTCTTTACCACAGACTCAACCTGTAATTTAACCTTCTGGAAGTCTTGTACGAGGACTCCTAAGTCTCTCTGTACATCTAATGCTTGAATTTTCTCCCCATTTAGATAATAGTCCATACTATTGTTCCTTTTACCAAAATACAATATCATACATTTCCCAACACTGTATTCCATCTGCCTTCGGATAGATGGATCTCGTCAGCCTGGGAAGGCAGTCCACCTAAGAGAGGGAAAACTCTGGTTTCAAACCCCCGCTGCCTTGCGGCCATACCCACTCATGGGAAAGGCTTCGTGAGTTAACCCTGAGGACAAATCTAGAGCTGGAGTCCCTAAGGCAATCCGATGTTGCCTTCAACCTCGTTCTGGCAACTCCTGCGACGACACTGGTGCAAAGTTCTATCAGCCCTTGCCCATCCCTTGGACAACATCGGTGTTGTGGAGAGGGGAGACTGGCTGCATGGGCAACTGCCGGTCTTCCATACAACTTTGCCCAGGCCTGCTCCCTGGAGAGGACAGTCCAGGTGCAGATCCATGGTCTCGCAAGACTAACGGATGCCACCACCACTCCATTTGCCACATTTTTTGCCCATTCTTCCATTTTGTCTGAATCCTACTGCAATCTCATTGTTTCCTCAACACTACCTACCCCTCCAGCTATCTTTGTATCATCTGCAAACTTTGCCACAAAGCCATCAGTTCCGTTATCTAAGTCATTGACAAACAATGTGAAAATTAGCAGTCCCAATACTGACTCCTGAGGAACACCACTAGTCACTGGCAGCCAAGCAGAAAAGACCCCCTTTATTCCCACTCACTGCCTCCTGCCAGTCAGCCATTCCTCTATCCATGCCTGTGTCTTTCCTGTGAGCCTGAAATCCCTGCCAGAGTTGATGTGCATCTGATGTCACCTCCATCCTCGCCTGGTTTTGTCTCTTCACCCTCGAAATAGCCCTCTGCAAGTCATACCTGGTTTTCTTGGACAGACTCAGCTCACCAAAGTTAAATGCCACAGATAATATTATCAGATTAAAAACTAATAATATTATCAGATTCAAACAATGTATTCTGTAGATGGACAAGTTGACATATAGTTAAATATACAGCAGTGTTCCGCTACTGGCTCTGTCATAAGTAATGTGTACTGGGTGGTAGCAGGGTGTTCAGAGGGAAGAAGCTGTTACTCAGCCTTACAGTCCTTGTTCTTACACTGTGGTACATTCTGCCTGACGGTAGGAGGCCAAAGGGATTGTGAGATAGATGGGAAGGAGCTTGACAATGTTGAGGCCTCTGCAAACAAAGTGCTTCTGGTCTATGTCCTAGATGGGGGTGGGGTGGGGTGGGGGAGGATACCCCGATGATTCTATTACCATTCATGGCACTTAATGGTCTAGACGACCAAATCCCAATTCAGTTTGGACTTCCATTGCTTCTAGCTCGGAAGCATTTTTAAGCAAGTTCTCCATTCCACCCATTTTCAGTCCCAAATGCTTAACCTCACATTAGGCTACAACCAGCTTTGTTCTACATTACCTACAATTTGCACTTTGTAAATTAATGTTTCTGTTACAGTGTTTAAAACGTCTTTTGTTTTACTCATCAGCAAACTTTCTATCCTTTATTCTTGGGTGGATTTACTATGTAAACATTCAAAACTTTTGTTGAAACACAAGAGATTCTGCAGATGCTGGAAATATTGAACCAAACTGCTGGGAAATAAATAGTTGATGTTTCCAGCTGAGATGTCGACTGTTTATTCATTTCCATAGATGCTGCCTGATCTGCTGAGTTACTCCAGTATTCTGTGTGTGTTGCTTAAACCTTCTTTGTTACTCCCCCTTGAGTTTTTGACAGGGCTGGAGTGAGGGAGAAAAGAGGGAGAGTGGATACATCACTGTGCCACCAAATACAGTTGCTTCCATTCCACAAAAAGCTCTCCAAGATCCAAGAATCAGCTTTTACAGATCATTAATAAGCATTCAAGGGTCCAGAGGAGATTCACAAGAATGATATCGGAAAAGAACAAATTAAAATATGAGGAGCGTTTGATGGCTCTGGGCCTATACTTGCGGGAATTTAAAAAATGAAGGGGTGGGGATCTCATTGAAACCTATTGAATATTGAAAGGCCTTGATAGAATGGATGAGGAGAGGATGTTTCGAGGATGAGAGGCCACAGCCTCAGAATAGAGGAGTGTCCCTTAGAATGGATTTGAGGAGGAATTTCTTAGGCCATAGGGTGGTGAATCTGTGGAATTCATTTCCACAGATGGCTGTGGAGGCCAAACCATTGGATATATTTCAAAGCTGAGATTGATATGTTCTTGATTAGTGAAGGTGTCAAGGTTATGTGGATAAGGCAGGAGGATGAGTTTGAGAGGGATAATAATTCATCCATGATAGAGTGGCAGAGTAGACTCGATGAGCTGTATGGCCTAATTCTGCACCTAATGGTCTTATGGTCTTATGTCTTATGATATTGATTTAATCAAACAGTTAAAGCAATAACTCAACGGTGTTTTACCCCATACAATGTCCAAAATCTTGCAGTCAACTTATTTAGCCCATAGCTAGAAACCCATATGCATTAGCACACACAAAATGCTGCAGGATCAGCAGGTCAGGCAGCATCGATGGAGAAGAATAAATAATTAATATTTAGGAGGCTACAGCCTCAGTTCAGTGCAGAGCCGAGCAACAGTTGCAAGTCCACAGACACAAAGCCAGGCATCACTGTAGTTGGAGCAGACCAGAGCTGAGTAACCGTTGCATAGCAGAGAAAAGAACCAGCTCATCTCTTGCCTCCAGTCCCGACACCCTGACCTTTCAATATGGCCTGGCGCTTAAATCAGCTAAACATCAATATGCTCTGAGGTCTGGACCCTGCTGCCATGATTCGGCCTGTACTCAACCTTTCCAATTCAGCCCGGCTCTTAAATCATCAAACCTTGCATCTTTCCTCACTCTCGGGGACAGGCCTGGTCTCCACCTCCACTCTGCCTCGCCTCCAGTCACTTCAACTCTGCCTTGGACCTGCTTGCCTCGAGCCTGACTGGACTCCACTTCGCCTCCACTTGCCTCTCCATTGTTTGCGGTGATTGTTTACCAGAAAAAAATGTTATTAATGAAGTATTTAGTTGCTTTCTTTGCTTTATTTGCCACCGATAAGTAGTCACTAGGCTTCACCAGCACCATCCTAAAGCAGAATTCCACCATATCTCACTATACACTGCTTGGAGATTCCAGTTCTTGCAGGAACTCACAAAGAAGTACAGTAGAATCAATGAAAAATTACACACAAAGACTGACAAACAACCAATGTGCAAAAGAAGGCAAATTGTGCAAATAAAAAATAAATAAATAAACAAACAAACAAATAAATAAATAGTACTGAGAACTAAATTGTAGAGGCCTTGAAAATGAGTCCATGGGCTTTGGAAACAGTTCAAAGTTGAGTGAGTGAAGTTATCCATGCTGGTTCAGGAGCCTGATGGTTGAAGGGTAATAACTGCTCCTGAACTTGATGGTGCAGGGCCTAAGGCTCCTGTACCTCCTTCCTGATGGCAGCAGCGAGAAGAGAACATGTCCTGGATGCTGGGGGTCCTTGGTGATGGATGTTGCTTTGTTGTAGCGGTGCTCCTTGTAGAGAGGTAGATACTTAATTGATCCCAAATGAAATTACAGCATCACAGTAGCATTACAAGTGCACAGATATACAAACACTAGAAGAGAAGTAAGAAGAGTAAATAAAGAATAAGTTATATTAAACAGTCTAACAGGAGGGGGTCATCACTTCCTCGGATGTGCCCAATGGTCAATGGCTTTAACCAAATCATGACTTTCCTTAGGTTTATCGATTGAAGATCAAAGATTACCGAGATTGCTTCTTCTACAAAGTCATTGAATTATATAATACCATCGCAGAAAGAGAAATGAATGAGCAAATAGGAGATTGATTGAAAGGGGACTTTATAAACTTGGCTGCTTCAATTTAGCAAATGGCTTTTGTCCTTTGTTTGTTGACATGGCAACATTATATGGAAAGTGGTATCACTGTAATTAGTAGTGGTAAATGCTGAAGACAAAGGAATGAAGAGTACTGTAATTGGGAAGTTTTGGCAATTGCTGGCATTCATTCTGCAGACAACTGTTGCAACAGATAAACACAAAATGCTGCCGGAGCTCAGCAAGTCAGGCAGCATCTATGGAGGGGAATAAATAGTCAACGTTTGGACCAAGGCCCTTCATCGGGAAAGCTTTTTCACACTGACGGAGGTTGGTATCTGGAACTTTCTGCCAGAGGAAGTGGTGGAGATGGATGCAATCTGTTGAAGAGACATGTAGACAATCATTTAAAAAGGTAAGGCAAGTGGATCTAATATGGATAAATAGTTTCAGTGTAGCTGGGGAGAAAAGATGGGCAGGGATGTGGCAGGTGACGGTTACGTTTCTGTGCTGTATGACTCCAGTCAGAGTTATAAAGTGATGCAGAGGGAAGTAGACCCTTCAGCCCATCGAGTCTGTGATGATCAGAAACCACCCATTTACATCAGTTATCCCTCGATCGTGACCCCACTAAGGAGCACCAGGCCATTGTCTCCCACACCACCACCGACTTTATCCGCTCAGGGGATCTCCCATCCACTGCTACCAACCTTATAGTTCCCACACCCTGCACTTCCCGTTTCTACCTCCTACCCAAAATCCACAAACCTGCCTGTCCTGGCCGACCTATTGTCTCAGCTTGCTCCTGCCCCACCGAACTCGTTTCTGCATACCTCAACACGGTTTTATCACCCCTTGTTCAATCCCTCCGACCTATGTTCGTGACACTTCTCACGCTCTTAAACTTTTCGATGATTTTAAGTTCCCTGGCCCCCACCACTTTATTTTCACCATGGATGTCCAGTCCTTATATACTTCCATCCCCCATCAGGAAGGTCTCAAAGCTCTACGCTTCTTTTTGGATTCCAGACCTAATCAGTTCCCCTCTACCACCACTCTGCTCCGTCTAGCGGAATTAGTCCTTACTCTTAATAATTTCTCCTTTGGCTCCTCCCACTTCCTCCAAACTAAAGGTGTAGCTATGGGCACCCGTATGGGTCCTAGCTATGCATGCCTTTTTGTTGGCTTTGTGGAACAATCTATGTTCCGTGCCTATTCTGGTATCTGCCCCCCACTTTTCCTTCGCTACATCGATGACTGCATTGGCACTGCTTCCTGCACACATGCAGAACTCGTTGACTTTATTAACTTTGCCTCCAACTTTCACCCTGCCCTCAAGTTTACCTGGTCCATTTCCGACACCTCCCTCCCCTTTCTAGATCTTTCTGTCTCTGTCTCTGGAGACAGCTTATCCACTGATGTCTACTATAAGCCTACTGACTCTCACAGCTATCTGGACTATTCCTCTTCTCACCCTGTCTCTTGCAAAAACGCCATCCCCTTCTCGCAATTCCTCCGTCTCCGCTGCATCTGCTCTCAGGATGAGGCTTTTCATTCTAGGACGAGGGAGATGTCTTCCTTTTTTAAAGAAAGGGGCTTCCCTTCCTCCACTATCAACTCTGCTCTCAAACGTATCTCCCCCATTTCACGTACATCTGCTGTCACTCCATCCTCCCGCCACCCAACTAGGAATAGGGTTCCCCTGGTCCTCACCTACCACCCCACCAGCCTCCGGGTCCAACATATTATTCTCCGTAACTTCCGCCACCTCCAACGGGATCCCACCACTAAGCACATCTTTCCCTCCCCAACTCTCTCTGCATTCCGCAGGGATCGCTCCCTACGCAACTCCCTTGTCCATTCGTCCCCCCCATCCCTCCCCACTGATCTCCCTCCTGGCACTTATCCGTGTAAGCGGAACAAGTGCTACACATGCCCTTACACTTCCTCCCTTACCACCATTCAGAGCCCCAAACAGTCCTTCCAGGTGAGGCGACACTTCACCTGTGAGTCGACTGGGGTGATATACTGCGTCCGGTGCTCCCGATGTGGCCTTTTATATATTGGCGAGACCCGACGCAGACTGGGAGACCGCTTTGCTGAACATCTACGCTCTGTCCGCCAGAGAAAGCAGGATCTCCCAGTGGCCACACATTTTAATTCCACATCCCATTCCCATTCTGATATGTCTATCCACGGCCTCCTCTACTGTAAAGATGAAGCCACACTCAGGTTGGAGGAACAACACCTTATATTCCGTCTGGGTAGCCTCCAACCTGATGGCATGAACATCGACTTCTCTAACTTCCGCTAAGATCCCACCTCCCCCTCGTACCCCATCTGTTACTTATTTTTATGCACACATTCTTTCTCTCACTCTCCTTTTTCTCCCTCTTTCCCTCTGAATATACCTCTTGCCCATCCTCTGGGTCCCCCCCCCTTGTCTTTCTTCCCGGACCTCCTGTCCCATGATCCTCTCGTATCCCCTTTTGCCTATCACCTGTCCAGCTCTTGGCTCTATCCCTCCCCGTCCTGTCTTCTCCTATCATTTTGGATCTCCCCCTCCCCCTCCTACTTTCAAATCCCTTACTCACTCTTCCTTCAGTTAGTCCTGACGAAGGGTCTCGGCCTGAAACGTCGACTGCACCTCTTCCTACAGATGCTGCCTGGCCTGCTGCGTTCACCAGCAACTTTGATGTGTGTTGCATTTACATCAGTCCCAGTTTTTTATTCTTACCAGCTTCCCCTCAAATCCTCCTGGATTCTATCACTCACCTACACACGAGGGACAATTTGGAGTGGCCATTTAACCTCCTACTCCACACGGCTTTGGGATGTGACTGGAAACTGGAGCACACAAGGGGGAAACCCACATGGTCCCAGGGGAGAACACAAGAGATTCTGCAGATGCTGGAAATCTGGAGCGACATACACACATGGTCACAGGGAGAGTATACACACGGAGAGAGCCAGAGGTCAGAATCGAACCCAGGTCACAGGAGCTGTGAAGCATTGCCTCGACTAGCTACACCACCATTCTGTCCTGCTGTATCTGGTTTTGTTTCTAACTCCTAGCAATTTTTGATTTCAAATGGAAAAATAACTTCTTCGACTTGCTCCCAGCTGAGGCCCCAGAATAGGTCCCAGCTGAGGCTGTGCCTGCAAAGGTAAATTTACAGAGCTTCAGGTTTTATTTTGTGTCACCACTGCCCCATGTCTCAATGGGATGCCAATGGTAAGAATCAGAATCAGATTTATTATGACTGACATACAAGACATGAAGATTGTTGTTTTGTAGCATCAGTGCAGAGCAGCGCCATAGGGAGCTACAGGCAGGGAGCCCCATCCGGGGCACAGGAGACAGGTAAGTGGGTGACTGTCTGGAGAAGGAAGGGAGAACGTCAGATAGTGGAGTAACCCCTGTGGCCATCCCGCTCAACAATAAGTACTCCATTTTGAATGCTGTTTGTGGGGGGGGGGAAACGACAACCTCCCTGGGGAAAGCAACAGTGGAGTACTTCCGGCACTGTGTCTGGCCCTGTGACTCAGAGAGGGAGAGAACTGAAGAGGAAGGCAGCAGTAATAGGGGACTCTATAGTCAGGGGGATAGAGAAGCGATTCTGTGGATGTGAAAATGGAACACGGATGGTAGTTTGCCTCCCAGGTGCCAGGATGAGCCAGCAGGTTTACAAGTCAATGATGGGTGTAATATGAATGTAAGGAAGGACAAGCCAATGATTGGGTACAAATACAGACAGAGCAAAGGGTTAAATTGCACCATAGAGGCAAAACTCAAAAGGGCGAAGAATGCAGAATGGAAGGTGCTGTATTTCAATGCGTGTAGCATTCAGAATAAGGTGGATGAACTCGTGGCACATTGAGAGATTAGTCAGTATGACGTTATGGGCATCACTGAGTCGTGGCTGAAAGAAGGCCATAGTTGGGAGCTTAACTTCAAAAGATATACTTTGTATCAAAAGGACAGGCAGAAAAGCACAGGCGGTGGTGTGGCTCTGTTGGTAAGAGATGGAATTATATCTTTAGAAAGAGGTGACGTAGGATCAGAGAATGTTGAATATTTGTGGGTGGAGTGAAGAAACTGGAACAGTAAAAAAATACTATAGGAATCATATATAGGCCTCCAAATAGTCGCCAAGGTGGGGTTTGAGATTGCAAATGGAGCTGGAAAAGGCATGTAATAAGGATAATGTCGCAATTGCAATGGGAGACTTCAATATGCAAGAGGATTGGGAAAATCAGGTTGGTGTCGGATTGCAAGACAGGGAACTTGTTGAATGCCTACGAGATGGCTTTTTGGAGCAGCTTGTGCTCGAGCCTTCTCGGGGAAAGGCTGACTTAGATTGGGTGTTGTGCAATAACCCAGGTCATATTAGGGACCTTAATGTAAAGGAACCCTTAGGAGGCAGTGATCATAATATGATTAGATTCATACAGCAATTTGAGAGGGAGAAGCATAAGTAACATGTATCAGTATCACAATGGAATAAATGGAGTTACAGAGGCATGAGAGAGGAGCTTGTCCAGGTAAATTGGAGAAGGATACTGGTGGGGATGACGGCAGAGCAGAAGTGGCTGAAGTTTCTGGGAATAGTTCACAAGGCGCAGGATAGATATGTCCCATGGAAGACGTTGTTCTCAAATGGTAGGGGTAGGCAACTGTGGCTGACAAGGGAAGTTATGAACTGCATAAAAGCTAAGGAAAGGACATATAATGTAGCAAAAGTGAGTGGGAAGTTGGATGATTGTGAAGTTTTTAAAATCCAACAAAAGGCAACTAAAAAGCCGTAAGAAGGGAAAAGATGAACTATGAGAACAAACTAGCCAATAACAAAAAACAGGATACTAGAAGTTTTTTCAGTTATATGAAGAGTAAAAGGAGGTGAGAGTGGATATTGGACCACTGGAAAATGATGCTGGTGAGGTAGTATTGGGGACAAAGAAATGGTGGATGAACAATTAGTTCTTTGCATCAATCTTCACTGTGGAAGACACTAGCAGTGTTTCAGAGGTCCGTGAGTGTCAGGGAGCATGAGTGTATGCCATTGCTATTACAAAGGAAAATGTGCTAGGCAAACTCAAAAGTCTTCAAGTGAATAAGTCACCTGGACCAGATGGACTACATCCCAGAGTCCTGACAGAGGTTGCTGAAGAGATAACGGATGCCTTGGTCATTATCTTTCAAGAATCACCTGATTCTGGCACGGTTCTGGAGGACTGGAAGATTGCAAATATCAATCCACTCTTTAAGAGGGGAGGAAGACAAAAGAGAGGAAATTATAGGCTAGTTAGCCTAACCTCAGTGGTTGGGAAAGAGTTGAAGTCCATTATTAAGGACAAGGTTTCGAGGAACTTGGAGACTAATAATAAAATAAGTCAAAGTCAGCATGGTTTCTGTGAAGGAAAATCTTGCGCGCCAAATCTGTTTCAGTTCTTCGAGGAAACTACAAGCAAGGTGGGCAAAGGAGAAGAAGTAGATGTCATGTACTTGGATTTTCAGAAGGCATTTGATAAGGTGCCACACATGAGGCTGCTTAACAAGATAAAATCCTGTGGCATTACAGGAAAGATACTGGCATGAATAGGGGAATGGCTGATGGGCAAGAGGCAGCAATGGGAATAAAGGGGGTCTTTTCTGGTTGACTGCCTGTGACTAGTGATGTTCCTCAGGGGTCAGTATTGGGACTGCAACTTTTCACATTGTTTGCCAATGATTTCTGTAATAGAATTGATGGCTTTGTGGCAAAGTTTGCGGATGATACGATGGTAGATGGAGGGGTAGGTAGTGCTGAGGAAGCAATACAATTGCAGCATGACTTTGACAAATTGGAAGAATGGGCAAAAAAGTGGCAGATGGAATACAGTGTTGGTAAATGTATGATAATGTATTTTGGTAAAAGGAACAGAAGTTCAGAATATTATCTAAATGGGGAGAAGGTTCAAACATCAGAGGTGCAGAGGGACTTAGGAGTCCTCGTGCAAGACTCCCAGAAGGTTAATTTACAGGTTGAGTCTGTGGTAAGGAAGACAAATGCAATGTTGGCATTTATTTCAAGGGGAATAGAATATAAAAACAGGGAGATAATGCTGAGCCTTTATAAGACACTAGTCAGGCTGCACTTGGAGTACTGTCAACAGTTTTGGGCCCCATATCTCAGAAAGGATGTGTTGGCATTGGAGAGAGTCCAGACGAGATTCACATGGATGATTCTGGGAATGAAGGGGTTAACATATGAGCAGCTTTTGGCAGCTTTGGGCCTGTACGCACTGGAATTTAGAAGAATGTGGTGGAATTTCATTGAAACCTACAGAATGCTGAAAGGACTAGATAGGGTGGATGTGGAGAGGATGTTTCCTGTGGTGGGTGTATCCAGAATTAGAAGGCACAGCCTCAAAATTGAGGGGTAACCCTTAAGAACAGAGGTCAGGAGGAATTTTTTTAGCCAGAGAATAGTGAATCTGTGGAATGTTCTGCCACAGACTGTGTATTTAAGGTGGAAGTCAATAGTTTCCTGATTGGTCAGGGCATCAAAAGATATGGTGAGAAGACAGGGGTATGGGGTTGCGTGGAATCCAGGATTAGCCATGATGGAATGCCAGAGCGGGCTTGATGAGCTGAATAATTCTGCTCCTCTGTCTTATGGTCTTATGGTCTATTACTGTAAAATAAATAATACCAAAGAAGAGTAGTGTTCATGAATTCATGGACTATTCAGAAGCCTGATGGCAGAGGGAAAGAAGCTGTTTTTGAATTGTTGAGTGTTGGCCTTCAGCCACGTGTAGCTCTTCCCTGATGGTAGTAATCAGAAGTGGAATGTTCCAGATGGTGAGGGTTCTTAGTGATGGATGCTGCCTTCGGGAGCTTGTCCTCGAAGGTGGGAGAGACCTGGCTGAGTCGACAACACTCTACATCCTCTTGCGATCCTGTGCGTTGGAGGTTCCACACCAGATGGTGATGTGATCAGTCAGAATGCCCTCAACTATATATTTGTAGAAAATTTTTAGAGTGTTTGGCAGCATACCCTAACTCCTCAAATTCCAAATGTATGCCTTCTTCATGACCTCATCAATGTCTTGGGCCCCAGGCAAATCCTGCAAGATAATAATGCCCAGGAACTTGGATTGGAAGTCAGTTTATTGTTTTCCCATTCATTCAGGAACACTTGTCGATGCCCAATTTGACCAGTTGGAAAAAGTACACTTAAGAGAAATCACAGCCTGAATTCACCAGCCATAAATTCTTTGTCACCCAGGTTCCAGCCAAGATTCAAGATTCAAATATATTTATCTCATGCACTTCAGAACATACGGTGGAATCTGTCATTTTGCATCAACAACTAACGCACCTAAGTGTGAGCTGGGGCAGCCTTCAGGTGTTGCCACACAATTCCAGCACCAACATAGCATACCTACGATGCTCAGCAGTACAACACAGAACATAACAAGCAACAAAACAACAGAAACAACAAAACAATTACTGAATGATCCACCAACTCGCACCCATATGCATACACAGCCTTCAAATCTCAGAACAGGCGGTCTTCTTCAGTTTCAGCCTTCAACGAACTGGGACTCAGACTCAGACTTGGGTTTGCTGACACTGGCCTTAAAAAATTAAATTTCTTCACACTCATAATATTTCCCCCCCTGCCAAAAAAAAGTGGATACTTCTTTGCAGATTGGCTTTCCAAAAAACTCATCTGATAAGATTAGAGGACACAGCCTCAGAACAGAGGGGCACCCTTTTAGAACGGAGATGAGGAGGAATTTCTTTAGCCAGAGAGTGGCGAATCTGTGGAATTTGTTGCACAGGCAACTGTGGAGGCCAAGTCTTTATGTATATTTAAAACAGAGTTTGATAGGTTTTTGATTGGTCAGGCCATGAAGGGATACGGGGAGAAGGGACTGGAGCTGAGAGGAAAATTGGATCAGCCGTGATGAAATGGCAGAGAAGACTCAATGGGCCAAATAGCTTAATTCTGCTCATATATCTTGTGGTCTTATGGTTTTATTCATTGCAGAAAGAAACCTGCAGACTGTATTGGTATAAACAAAATGGTTGTGTCTCTGATCACTCAGCAGTCTGTAAACAAATCCTCATGGAGAAGATTCTGGATATATAATACATTAATGTTTATTATTTTTCATAATTTACATGACATAAAAATTTGAATCAATATAAAAACTGCCATGATTATAGAATGGTCCACTAACTCTAAATGAATAAATTATACAACAAAGTTAATCATTGGAGTAATTGAAGATTCTCTTGTGACCTGTGAGATGCAGCTCAATTTCAATATTGATAGCTGCTTTCAGCTGCAAAAGGAAATTCTGATGCAGAATCGCTGCTAATGAGGATGTCTCAATTTCTGCAGAATTGGTGCGTGATTAATTTAGGAAATTGTATTTGCCGATCCACTGGTATTTTACCTCCGAAACTTGCTATGGTCTTATCTCCCTCCACCTATACCGACCAACCCCATCGCTTGGCAGAGAACAGTGATGGACTTTGTTGCCATAGTAACATCAGCTCAATAAAATGCAGGGCTCAAGCAAAAATACATGTCTGTTGGATTGCATCCTATATAATAATGTCATCTTTAGTCCGCGTGGAGACTGTAACAAAAAGTATTACGTTCTGTAAATTGGATGTTCTGGCTTTCTAACTAAAATTACTTCTGCATCAGAATGGAATCCCTGTTCATAGTTGATTAAATGCCACGTTATTAAATTAGAGATATAAACTCAGAGGCTACTGAGGGTATTTTCGTGGTTTTCTGCTGCTGTAGCCCATCCACTTCAAGGTTTGACGTGCTGTGCATTCAGCGATGGTCCTTTGCACACCACTGTTGTAACACGTGGTTATTTGAGTTACTGTCGCCTTCTTGTCAGCTTGAACCAGTCTGGTCATTCTCCTCTGACCTCTCTCGTGAACAAGGCATTTTTGCCCACAGAACTGCTGCTCACTGAATGTTTCTTTTGGTTTTTCACACCCTTTTCTGTAAACTCCAGAGTGTGCTGTGTGAAAATCCCAGGAGATCAATAGTTTCTGAAATACTCAAACCACCCCATCTGGCACCAACAATTATTCCACAGACAAAATCACTTAGATCACATTTCTACCCCATTCTGGTGTTTGGTCTGAACAACAACTAAACCTCGTGACCATGTCTGCATGCCTTTATGCATTGAGTTACTGCCACATGATTGGCTGATTAGATATTTGCATTCACAAGAAGGTATACAGGTGTGCCTAATAAAGTAGTCACAGAGTGTACTTCTGCATTTGAATGGAATCCCTCTTTGTAGTTCATTAAAGGATATATCTCCTTCAAGGAATTTGCAATTCCTGGATGAAAAAGGCTGTAGATTTTTTCTGGTAGGATGGTGAAGATGGAGAATACAAAATCTCTCTGGTATGCTTTTTTGGTTTGCCTTTTGTATTTTTATTTATTAGTCATTAACTATATGTTTGTAATTCATTGCATGTAAACGTTCTGTTTAAAAATAATAAGTGACTGGATTGGCCACTGGGGTTTTGTATGCAAATTAGATGACGTCAGGCATGGGAAAGAAGACGAGATATGGGGCCGTGAATGATTCTATTTTGAAGCATCAAGGAAGATTGAAGCACGGAGGTGAATGCAGAGGAGGTCAGTGGTCACTCTCCATGGGTCGATGACATTTGGTAGCCGGGTCAGTGGTGTTCGGAAGGCCACAGGTTGGCAATGCGATGGCATGGTGGTTGCTCTTTTCAAAAGGATTGAGTACGAGCGGCCACTCTCCTCGATTCTGATGAGAGTATGTATTCGAAATTCTAAGATGTATGTGATTATTGGACTGTAGTTTGTATTGCTCTTCTTCTGTTTTCTGTGTTTTCATTCTTGTTGCCAATTGGTGGGTTGGGGTTTCGGGTGGGTGATGTATTAGTTTTTGCGCGAGGAAGGGGTTGGGGATTTGGAGGCTGATGTCCGTGTTGGTTTTACTATGTGGCTAATCTGTTAGTTTTTATGAGTGAGGGATGGGTTGGGGGTTTGGTACTGTTGTTGCTGTTCTTTTTTGCAAGGGGGGAGTTAGGGGTTTGATGTTATTGTCTCTGGTTTTTTGTGAGGGAGGGGTTGGGGGTTTTAGGGTTTAATTTTCCATCTGCCATTTTTCATGCGGGCAATCTGTTAATTTATTTGTGTGACGGAGGGGTGGGGGGGTTTGGGGTTTGTGAGGTTTTTTACTGTTTTCCTTTTCATGCAGGGAGGGGTGTTGATGTCTTTTCTTTAAATGACTCCCATGGTTTTTCTGTATTTCATGGCTATCTGTAGAAGACAAGTATCAGAGTTGTATTGTACCTGCATACTTCGACAAAAAAAATTAATCTTTGAACCTTTGAACCTTTGTACCTGCATGTCGTCTGCCTTATTGCTGTTAAATGTCAGCTTGGTATCTGTGTTCCCATTCAAACACCTAACTCCATGTCATTCTGATTGTGATCTGGTTGCTGACCTAACCAACTGCAGCAGACAAAAACACAAAAGATTCTGCAGATGCTGGAAATCCAGGGAAGTGGAGGAATTCAGGTCAGGCAACATCTATGGGACAGAATGAAGAATTAATGTTTCGGGCCGAGACTCTTCAACAGGACCAAAAATCAAATTTGCCCATTCACATGTGTGAAATGTCGCTGTTGGAAATCTTGTTTATTTTTATTTCATTCTTTTCCCTTCTTTTATCTTATTTATAAAACCATGCATTCTCATGCAGAATTTGATTTATTATCACTGACATATGTCATGAAATTTGTTGTTTTGTGGCAGCAGTACAGTGAAACCAATAAAAAATTACCCCAGGTATAAGTCACAGAAATAAATAGTGCAAAAAGATGCATAACAAGATAGTGTTCATAGGTACATGGGTCATTCAGATACCTGATGAAGGAGGGTAGGATCTGTTACTAAAGCGTTGAGAGTGTGTCTTCAGGCTACTGTATAGCCTCCCTGATGGGAGTAATGTGAAGATATCATGGATAGCGAGGGCCTTAAATGAGGCACTATCTCTCAAAGATGTCCCTGATGGTAGTGAGGATTGTGCCTGTGGTGGAACTGGCTGAGTACAATCATCTGCAGCCTTTTTTAAATCCTGTGCATCGGGGCTTCCATGCAGGAAGCGATGAAACCAGTCAGAATAGTCTCCACAGTACTCCTCTAGAAATTAGCAAGAATCATTGGTAACATACCAGGTCTCCTAAAACTCCAGTTGAACTAAAGCCACTGGCCTGCCTTCTTCAATGTGTTCAGCAATATGTTGTGTCTAAGATAGATATGAGCTGTTGATACCCAGGAACTTGAAACCGCTCACCTTTTCCACTCCTGGCCCCTCAATGAGGACCTATGTGTGTTCTCAAACTCATTACAAGCTACTTGTTAGGATTTTGAGAAAATTAAGTATGTCATCAAATGTCTGCAGGTGGAGAACGTTCTGACCGGTTGCATCACAGCCTGGTTTGGAGGCTGCAATACACAGGATCAAAGAGGCTGTAGAGGGTTGTAGACTCTGCCAGTTCCATCACAGGCACCATCGAGGATATTTTCAGGATGCAGTGCCTCAAGAACGTAATATCCATCACTAAGGTCCCTCACCATCCGGGACATGTCCTCTTCTTATTATCATCATCAGGGTAGAAGTACGGGAGACTGAATGGTTCAGAAACAGCTTTTTCACCTCTGCCATCAAATTTATGAATGGTCCATGAACCCATCAACACCATCTCACTTTCCTCTATCTAATTTTGTAATTTAGAGTAATTTTATGACTTCACACTCTACTGCTGCTGCAAAACAATAGAATTTACATATATAAACCTGATTCTGATTATGAAACGATGCAGACAGGTAGCTGGAATAGCCAGGTGGATGGTAGAAGAAGTCGAAACACTTTGACAAACTCAATGCTGAGTGTTACAAGGTGGTACATTTCAGTAGAAGTAGCAAAACTCTAAAGGGGTACAGCACGAGAAAACTGTAAGGGCATAAGCATGGTAGCATAGTAAGGGATGGCATGGTATTGCAGCAAAAGTCAGCATGGCTGCATAGTAGATAGCATAAAGCTTGACAGCGTGAGCAAACAGGACTCAAATCCTGCTCCTGCCTGTAAGGAGTTTATACATTCTGCTCATATGACCATGTGCTCCGGTTTCCTCCCACATTCCATAGACATATGAGTTAGGCTTAATAACTTGTGGGCATGCTATGTTGGTGCCAGAGGCCTGCTGTCACTTGCGGGCTGCTTCCAGCACATCATTTGACAGTGCTGGTTATCGATGCAAACAAGGCATTTCACTAACTGTTTCAATAATTAATTCCAAAGTTCAAAGTAATTTATTATTGAAGTATAACCTTGAGATTTGTCTCCTTACAGGCAGCCACAAAACAAAGAACCCATTAATAAAAAAGAAGACTGTCAAATTCCCAATGTGCAGAAGAAAGTTGTAATCAATAAATTATATGACAAATAAAGTTAATCTATGTGTTTAAATCTTTAATCTTTGTGGAATCTGTTCAAAACAGAAGTGGCAGCTACAAAAGCAGTTATAGTGCATGCAGGACCCTGGTCTACCTAGAGAGACACAGTACAAGAACAAGGACCTCCTTTCTGTCTGACTGGACATTAAAACTCTTGGTCAATAAGTTTGCAAATGGCGCAAAATTAGGAGGCATTGTTGATAGTACAAAAAGGTTATCATAGATTGCAAGGGGATCTTGATCAGTTTGAAGTGGGTTGAGGAATGGCAAATGGGTTTCAACACAGACAAGCATGGGGGGATGCATTTTGATAGTTTTTTTACGCCAGGGAAAAGTTTTTCACACAGAGCGTGGTAGATGTGTGGATTGCACTGCCAGGGATTATGGTAGAGGCAGATACATTAGAGACATTTAAGAGACTCCTAAAGAGGCACATGGATGAAAGAAAAATGGATGACTACGTGGGAGGGAAGGATAGATTGATCTTGGGATAGGTTAAAGAGTTGGCACAACATTATGGGCTGAAAGGCCTGTACTGTGCTGTACTATTCTATGTTTTATTAACTTTAAATCTAAAGTTAGGTGGCCAAATCTACTCCTATATCTTATAGTCTTATGGACTTGAGTTTGTGTCACCCTGTTAAAGGAAAGATATATTTAAATTGGAAAGAGTGCAGAAAAGATTTAAGAAGATGTAGCCAGGACTAGAGGAAATGCGTTATAAGGAGGGGTTGACCAGGCTAGCTCTTTATTCCTTAGAATGCAAGGGAATGAAGAGCAACCTTATGGAAATATTTAAAATTGCGAGGGGGCATTAAATAATATTTCCCAAGAACGCTGAGTATTCTGCTTTTATGTGAAGTCCAGGAATGATTCCTTTGTGAAACGTGAGAATTGCAAATTAGTTGCATTCAAACTGAGGTGTAATATCAGAAATTTAATTGAAGAAATATCTCCAGTCTGTGTGGTAACATTCCATGAATCACATGTACTGGATATATGCTTTGGTTGAATTGATCCAGCAGGAAATGACATGAACTCTGATAAAATCTTCTGAGTCCCAGAAGACTCATTGAATAAACTACACTGCAGAATAAAGTATCTTGTTCTTGATCTTTGGATTTATTTATTTACTGCCCATTATACCTGCTGGTGTTTAGGTCAACAATGTTTTGTTGGTCCTTGGCCATCTTCTCTATTGTGCCCTAGGTGTGGTTCAGGGTCCTCATTTCTGCCTCTACGGTACGGCGCCAACTTGTCTTTGGTCTCCCATGTTTCCTCAATCCTTCAGGGATACAGTGTATTGCCAGGTTAAACAATATCGCCAACATCCCGCAGCCTTACCTGAATCCTGTCTTGACTTCAAAGCTCAGTTGCTGTCCTCAACTGTGCAGGCAAAGTTAGCATAGGAACTCTGGATGAGCTGAACAATTTTGGAAGGGATAACCTATGACCTGAGAATTCACCAGAGCCTCTCCCTGTAGATGCTATCAAAAGCCTTTTCAAAGTCCACAAAATTCACATACAGTTATCTCTGTCACTCTGTGCACTGATCTATGAAGTTACGTGGTGTGAAGATCAGGTTGACACAGCCTCTGCTCTTCCTGATGCCAGTTTGCTCTTTCCTCAGCACACATCAATAGTGTCTGTAATCCACTGGATAATGACTTTGCCGAGAATCGTGCTGGGCATTGACGAGAATGTGATGCTATGCCAGTTGTTACAATCACTTAGTGCTCCTTTCTTGGGGATCCCCTTTGTCCAGTCCTTCGGTACTTGTCCCCATTCCCAGATTATAGTAAACACTGGTTGAAGGATGGGTGCACAACTTTTGCTTCAGCTTTAAACTATTCAGCATTCAAATTGTCATGTCCTGGAGCTTTACTTTAATCACAGCAACAATGTCTTCTTTCTTAAGTGGATCTGTGTTAATATCCTCTGCTGCCTCTTGTATGTCAGGTTCTTCTTCTGGTGGTGGTTTATTCAGTAATTCTCTGAAATACTCTATCTTCTTATTCTCTGAAATACTTCTTGTTCTTTCTCAGTTGTCAAAAGCAGATCATTCTTATCCTTCATGGGACCACTGAATCTGGCCTGGAACTTTCCAAATACTAATTTTGAATTCTTCCTTCATCACTTTGATTGTCTGCTTCTTCAGCTTGCACAGTAAGGTAGACTCTCTTATCCTTTCTTACAAACGTCTTCAATTTCTTGCTAGCTTCAGTGTATATGAATTGAAGTTTTCTCTTAAGTCATATTGCCTTTGCATCTATCACTTTCTTCTTAATTTTCCATCTTTCTTCTAAGCTTGTCCATGTTTCCTGCTGTATCCATTCTCTGTTGTTTTTCCCAACTCTGTATCCTAGACAAACCTTGCTGCTCTCCTTTAACACTGAGTCAATTTGCTTCCACGTTGTGTCGACCTTGTATCCTCATCAAAATCTTCCAAGGCCTAAAATCTGTTTTTAAGCTGAATGGTGAAGGTAGATCTTACATTGGTGTCCTTGAGCTTCCCAACATCAAAATGTCTTTGTACATGTGTTCTGGTCCTAGTGCTCCTCAACCTGAGTTTCATCACTGCTACAACAAGGTGCTGATCACCTCCTGTATCTGCTCCTCTCGTCAACCCTGCAAGGATTGTCTCCACATACCATTGATCATTAAATGGTCAGTCTGGTTCGTGTTGCACCCATTGGGTGAGCTCCATGTCAGTTTGTGAATTTCACAGTTTGGTAAGAGGGTGGCACAGAATTCCACCAGTCTTTCACCATTGTTATTCATCATTCCACATCTATGACCTTAGTGAAGTGTGCATTATTATTTCCCACTTGGCGTTTAGCTCTCCCATGACGATGATTATGTCATGCTGTGGTGTTAACTCTACCTCTGATTGCAGTTGTTCATAGAAGACATCCTTTTCTTCAATGTTACTATTATTAGTTGGAGCATAGCAATGGATTACAGTCAAGTTCACTTGCTTCCCTTTCAGTCTGACTCTCATCAGCCATCTGTTAATTTGTTTCCACTCCAACAACCCACTGATTCCACAGCTTCCTGAAAACCCACGAACTCTCACAGCTACCTGGACTATACCTCTTCCCACTCTGTTACTTGTAAAAATGTCATTCCCTTCTCTCAAATCCTCCGTCTCCACCACATCTGCTCTCAGGATGAGGTTTCTCATTCATCAAAGATGTCCTCCTTCAACAAAGGAAGGTGCTTCCCTTCCTCCACTATTAATGCTGCCCTCACCTACATCTCTTCCATTTCATGCACGTCTGCCCTCACACTATCCTCTCACCACCCCACCAGGGATAGGGTTCCTCTTGTCCTCACCTACTACCCCACCAGCCTCTATGTCCAGCATATAATTCTCCGTAACTTCCATCATCTCCAATGGGATCCCACCACCGAGCGTATCTTTCTCTCCCCACCACTTTCTGCCTTCAGTAGGGATCACTTCCAACACGACTCCCTTGTCCGTTCGCCCCACTCCCGGCACTTATCCTTGTAAGAGGAACAAGTGCTACACCTGCCCATTCACCTCCTCCTTTACCTCCATCCAGGGACCCGAACAGTCCTTCCAGATGAGGGAACACTTCACATGTGAGTCTGTTGGGGTCATCTACTGTATCCGGTGCTCCCAGCGTGGCCTCCTGTGTATTGGTGAGCTCCGATGTAGATTGGGAGACCGCTTCCATTTTAATTCCACTTCCCATTCCCATTCGGACATGTCATTCCATGGCCTCCTCTACTGTGGCAATGAGGCCACACTCAGGTTGGAGGAACAAGACCTTAGATTCTGTCTGGGTAGTCCTCAACCTGATGGTGTGAACATTGATTTTTTGAACTTCCGGTAATGGATCCCTCCCCCCCCCCCACCATTCTCCATTCCCATTTTCCTCTCTCATATTATCTCCTTACCTGCCCAATATCTCCTTCTGGTGCTCCTCTCCATTCCCTTTCTTCCGTGGCCTCTATCATCTCCAATCAGATTCTCTCTTCTCCAGCCTTTTGTCTCTTTCACCAATCAACTCCCATCTCTTTACTTCACCACCTCCCCTCTTCCAGTTTCATCTATCACCTACTCCCTTGTATTTCTTCTTCCCCCACCTACCTTCTTACTCTGACTTCCTATCTCTTCTTTCCAACGGTGATGAAAGGTCTTGGTCCGAAACATCGACTATGCTCTTTTCCATAGATGCTGCCTGGCCTGCTGAGTTCCTCCAGCATTTTGTGTGAGTTGCAAACACTTCTCAATGGTCATCATGATACTGGCCATTTTCTCTTGAATATAAAACTGTTTCACCAGTTGCTGCCTTTAACTGCCATACCCTGTCCATCTACTTTCCTTGACACCCAGTATATGTAGACTGTAATGACACATTTCTGCAGTTACATTATTTGCATAGGTTGCCAGTGTTGTACATGGTTCATATATTCCAGAAATCAATTTTGGTCTTGGTCTTGGCAATGTTCAGGGCTTCCTTCATCATGCCAGTAGCTTCCTCTTGGTTTTCACCACTGTCAGTCATGCAAGTTCTGGGTCGAGATTCAGGAATACCATTGCACTCAGATGTAGAAGGATTCTTCACTACTGTTTTGATAACAATTTTGCTTTACCATTTAGGGCTGTTAGCCTTGAGCTGAACCCCTGAACCTGGAAGACTGATGGACCACTCTTAGTCTGGTCTCTACCTTTTGACCTGTTTGGCATGGGTGACCCTACCAAGTGCCAAAGCACCCCAGCCAACATAACTCTCCAGGTCATTGAGACATGCAAGCCTCCAAACCCCACAACAAGGTTGAGGTCTTCTTGGAGGGCTTAGGATTTAGGTTCCTTGAAATTTTTTCTAAACTATTAGAAGACCTTTTTTTTGTAAACCATCATTCCTATGAACAGCAAAAGTTATAAACAGAAAATTAGTATTTGATACAATCCTCTTTTTGGCTCATACTTTGGAAAAGGAAAATTACCTGCTACCTTCTCACTTGTTTTCCTTCCACTTCCCCCACCATCTCACTCTAGTTTCTTCCCCCTTATTTTACAGCCCTGATGAAGGTTCTAGCCCCAAAATGTTGACCTTTTATTCCATTCCATAGATGCTGCCTGATCTATTGAGTTCCTCTAGCATTTTGTATATGTTGCCCAATATGTTGTCCATTATGATCTTCTTCAGCTTCTGCTTCTTAAACCCATCACCCTGACTGTGGCAAAAAGGCCACCAACAGCAGCTCACCACTGTCCTCTGTCCTGGGCTAGTCTTTCAATTTGTCCTGAGGTGTTGCTCATCTTCTTGATCCTTATTCTCCCAGGGATGAGGTCTATGGAGCTTCTGTTGGCATTTCTGAAGCT
Source organism: Mobula birostris (assembly GCF_030028105.1). Taxonomy (NCBI): domain Eukaryota; kingdom Metazoa; phylum Chordata; class Chondrichthyes; order Myliobatiformes; family Myliobatidae; genus Mobula; species Mobula birostris. The sequence goes on from NC_092389.1 coordinate 42,113,656, forward strand.
CTGGGCTGTTCCAGGATGGGATTGCTTGCTCCATGCCCATCTCTCCTCCTTTTGTAGCCAGGCTTGGGACCATCCATGACAGAGTTTCCATTATGATAGCTTTCCTTATGTTCAGTTACTTCTGAGATGTCTCCAACTTATTATTTGCTCAGATGAACACAGTTTTAATTTTCAGCAGCTATAGCAGCTTTTTAGTCATAATATGAATTAATTTTAAAGTAATTATAAAGGTCAATACAATAGTGTAATAGGACGATAAGCCAGAGGAGCAGAATTAGGCTACTCGGCCCATTGAGTCTGCTCTTCCATTCCATCATGGCTTATTTATTATTCCTCTCAACCCCATTCTTCTGCCTTCTCCCAACACCCTGACTAATCAAGAACCTAACAATCTCTGCTTAAATACTCGATGATTTGGCCTCCACATATGTCGGTGGCAATGAATTCCACAGTTTCACAGCATTCTGGTTAAAGAAATGCCTTCTTATCTCTGTTCTAAATGGATGTTCCTCTATTCTAAAGCTGTGCCCTCTGGTCCTAGACTTACCTTCAATAGGAAACATCCTCTTCACATCCTCTGTCTAGGGCTTTCAATATTCAATGTTTCAATGAGATTGCCCCTCATTCTGCTAAATTCCAGTGAGTACAAGCCCAGAGCCATCAAACGCACCTCATAGATGTTAACTCTTTCATTCCCAGAATCAATCTCATGAACCTCTTCTGGACCCTCTCCAATTCCAGCACAATTTTCTTAGGTAAGGGGCCCAAAACTGCTCACAATACTCTGAGTGCAGTCGAACCAATGCCTTATAGAATCTCAGCATCACATCTTTGCTCTTATATTGTAGTCCTCTCAAAATGAACGCTAACATTGCATTTGCCACTGACTCAAACCATAAGGGAATCCTGCACAAGGACTCACCAGTACTTTTGAACCTCTGAATTTTGAACTTTCTCCCTGTTTATTCCTTCTACCAAAGTGCAGACCATACACTGCCCTATGCTATGTTCCATCTGCCACTTCTTTGCCCATTCTCTCAATAATGTCCAAGTGCTTCTGCAGACTCCCTGCTTTCTCATCACTACCTGCCTCTCCACCTATCTTTGTATCATTTGCAATACTGATCCCTGTGGATCAACACTTGTCACCAGCGGTCAACCAGCAAAGGCCCACTTCACTCCAATCTTTGCTTCTTGCCAATCAGCCAATCTTCTATCCATGCTAGTAGCTTTACTGTAAGACCATGGGCTTTTATCTGGTTAAGCAGCCTCATGTGCATCATCTTGTCAAAGGCCTTCTGAAAATCCAAATAAACCATATCCACTGACTCTCCTTTGTTTATCATACCTATTTTCTCAAAGAATTCCTTCTACTCAGTACGAGCAACAATACTCACTTCTGTCTTCAACACTTTCAAATATCTGGTATACTGCTAGTTTCTTCCACAGTGAAGACTGACTCAAAATACTGTCTGCCATTTCCTTGTTCCCCATTGCTACCCCTGCAGCATCATTTTCCAGCAGTGTGATATCTACTCTTGCCTCTCTTTTACTCTTTATATATCTGAAAAACCTTTTGGTATCCTCTTTAGATATTTTTGGCTACCTCACCTTCATACTTCATCTGTTTTCTCCTGATGGTTTTTAATTGCCTTCTGTTGTTTTTTGAAAGTTTCCCAATCTTCTAACTTCCCACTATTTTTTTTTGCTATATTATATCCCATCTGTTTTATTTTTATGCTGTTTTTAATTTCCCTTGTCAGCCACAGTTGTCTCATCCTCACTTTAGAATACTTCTGCATCTTTGGGATGTATCTATCCTGTTGAATTGCCCCAGAAACGCCAGATTGCTGTTCTGCCATCATCCCCGCTTGTGTCCTTTTCCAATCAACTTTGTTCAGCTCCTCTCTCATACATCTGTAATCCCCTCTACTCGACTGTAAAACTGATAGATCTGACTTTATCTTCTCCCTCTCAAACTGCAGTGTTAATTCTATCATATTATGATGACTGGCTCCTAATAGTACCTTAAGCTCCCTCATCAAATCTGGTTCATAACACAAAACCTAATCCAGAATTACCTTTCCCCTAGTGGAGTCAATCACAGGTTGCTCTGAAAAGCCATCTCACAGGCATTCTACAAATTCACTTTCTTGGGATCCAGAACCAACCTGATTTTCCCAATCTACCTGCATATTAAATTCTCCCATGATTATTGTAACATTATCCTATTGTATGCCTTTTCTATTTCCCATTGAAATTTATATCCAACATCCTGGCCACTGTTCTGGGGCCTGTATATAACACCCATCAGGGTCTTTTTACCCTTGCAGATTCTTAACTTTACCCACAAGGATTCTACATCTTCTGATTCTATGTCACCTCTTTCTAAGGACTTGGTTTCATTTTTTATTGATGGAGCCAATAAAAAATGTCTGTCTATCTGTCTGTCCTTTTTATACAAGGTGTATGCTTGGACGTCAAGCTCCCAGCTATAATCTTCTTTCAGCCATGTCTCAGTGAGGTCCACAACATCATACCTGCCAATCTTTAACTGCACTACAAGATCATCTACCTTATACTGTCTACTGCATGCATTCAAGTATAACACCTTCAGTCCTATATTCATCAATCTTTTTGATTTTGACTTTGCTCCCATGTAACACTTCACCTTACCCAAATGATTGCAAATTTGCCCTATCATCTGCCTGTCCTTCCTCGCAGTCTCACTACACACTGTATCAACTTGTATACTGTATCATCCTCAGCCCTATCACTCTGGTTCCCATCCCCCTGGTAAATTAGTTTAAACACTCCCCAACATCACCAGCAAACCTGCCCACAAGGATGTTGGTCCCCCTCCCCTCTGGTTCAGGTGTAAACCATCCTTTTTTGTATAGGTCATACCTTCCCCAGAAGAGACCCCAGTGATCCAGAAATCTGAAGCCCTGCCCTCTGCACTACTTTCTCAGCCACTCATTCATCTGTGCCATCATCCTATTTCTGCCCTGACTAGCACGTGACACTGGGAGTAATCCAAAGATTACTACCTTGGAGGTCCTGTTCTTCAGCCTCTTCCCTAACTCCCTGAACTCACTGTACAGTATCTCTTCCCCCTTCTACCTGCAGTATGTCATCAATGCCAATGTGCTCCACAACCTCTGGCTGGCCACCCGCCCTCTTCAGATTCTTCTGCAGCCGCTCATGGACATCCTGGATCATAGCACCTGAGAGGCAGCACACCAGCTGGCTTCTCTTTTGCAGCCACAGTATCTCCTGTCCAACCCCCTATCGACCACTACCACTCTGCCTGGCTTTACCCTTCCCTGCTGACCCTCAGAGTCGGCCACAGTGCCACTGCTCTGGCTGCTGCTGCTGTGCCCCAACAGCTCATTCACTTCCTCCCTACCCACCACCCCCAGTAGTATCCAAAGGGATATACTTGCTGCTGAGGGGAATAGCCACAGGGGAAACCTGCACTGACTGCTTACTCTCCCTATTTCTCCTTGTGGTCACCCACCTACTATCTGCAGCCTGCACTCTGGGTAATGAAGAGAAACGTATTTAAAGGCTAGTTGAATTATATATCTGTCTCCTATACTGAAAATCAATATCAACATATTCTGCTTCTATCCAGAGCATATGGAGATATGCTTTGGGTGGGAATAAAGAATCAATAGTTTATTTTCCCTGTTCCCTGTATCTCTGGTGCATAATGTGTTTGTGATTCCTTTGAAACTCTTATTTAATTGTCTCAATTAAACAAACACAATTAAAACCTGTATGCTAATTCAGATTAGAAATAACATGTTACATAAATACTGGAGAAAGAATGCTATTAAACCACTCACAACACAAGGTTTGCATGAGCTGATAAGAGATTGTAAACATCTTCCTCCAAAGCAAATGTCTCATGATTCAGTTTCTTGCATGGCATCAGGTTGTTATTCAAAATCTATTTAATTACTTTTTCACTGTCTTGCCTGCTCTTTGTTTACAATTGCTGGAATAAAAGAGCTGAATAGCATATCTTAATGCAGAGAATTTCAAGATTATTTATATTGAATTTAGTCTGTTTAAAGTATCATAAATCCTTGGTTTTAGAAGTTATATTTCAATTTGTAACTTTAATTAATTCCTCCAGTGAGATATGTATACAGAAAGGTGCAGGGAAAAGGTCAGCAATATCATGAAGGATCCCATTAACCCTGCTAATAGACAGTTTGTCCCACTCCCATCAGGGAGGAGGCTACGTAGTATCACCAGATTCAAAAAAAGTTACTTTCCCCAAGCAGTAAGACAGATCCACTCGCTCATCCACAAACCTGTCCCACCACCACTAGTTTTATCATTTCATGTCAGAGTCACCTTATATAGACACTCCTGTTCCTAGCATCACTTTATAGACATACAATCAAACTACGTATGTAAGCTACCTCAAATATTTATATTTATTCTGTTTTATTTTATTATTATATTCTTTATCTTATGTTTTTTTGCACTCTATCAGATACACAGTAATACTTATTTTGTTCTTCTTTACACTTGTGTAAGGGGTTTCTTCTTTTATGTTACTGCTAAGGCTAATAACATGGCTTCTCTGTAATGTTAACTGCTGAGTTAACGGTAGCAGCTTGTTTGGGTTATAATTACCGATAACAAGAATTGTATTCATTGCGAACCAATTGGGATAGATATTATTCTTTCTTGTGTGTCTGTAAGCTACTGTTTTTGTGGGCTTTGGGCAGAAGGCGCCATGGGGACTGAGAGAGGAGAAGCGATGCTGTAAGCTGGGCGACTGAATGGACCTCAAGCAGGAGTCCGAGGCCCAGGGTCTTCGGTGAGGAGAGGAGACGAGGACAGACTCGTGTGGAGCGTTTCATCGACCACCGAGGGTGGTCCCATTGGAAGGTCGGCAGAGTTCGGAGGACATCGACTGGAGGAAAGGGAGACCCGGTTCTGTAAGAGCTCCAATGAATTATTTGTGCACAGAACTGATAGAGTTACTGACTTGCCGCCTTTATTGTATTTGTTTCTACTAACCCATCACCAAGAAATACTTATAAAGTGTAATCATTTAATCGCATATAGTGTACTGACTGTTATCTGGCGTGGTGAGGTACATCACACAGCATCCACACAAACTTGATTACCCAGTTTGGCAGGGCCGAAGGCTTCTCCCGCTAGACGAAAGTGAGCTGAGCGAGCCTGAGGCTTACCAGGAAGCCACATTGTGGGGGCTCGTCAGGGATTGGATTCTGTGGAAGCTGTGTGATCACCTGTTTAAATTATGCATGCTGCGGGGGCGGAAAGCTGGTGTGCCTCTGTGGGATTGCTGGTTACTACTGCATGTGTGTTGAGTGGGGTGGCTGTTGGTACCCTGGAGGTTTTTGTTTGAGTTCAGACTAGTGCTGACGAGATGGTGGTGGGACTGCCAGTGTCTCTTGGTGCCCCAGGTGAGGTGGGGCCATGGGCTGTCCATATTGTTAGGAGAGAGAGGAAAGAGTGGTCTGATTCAGAGGTAGAGTCTGGGAATAAATGTTCCAGCTATGGCAGGCTCCACCTGGTTTTTGGGATAATGTCCATCCCTAAAGGGGCAGAGGCGTACGGATGGTGGAAGGGACCTCTCAGTTGTTAGAGGAGTGGCAGTGCTCGACTGAGGGAAAGCAACAGAGATTGGTTGAAAGTTTGAGTAGGTGGCCTGGTGACGGTGTTAGAACTGTCAGGGTCAGTTACCATGCAGTGACAACTGCCAGTTATCTGAAAGCCGGGGGGGGTGGGGGGGCGGCGGTGGAATGTGTCTGGTTCAACTGGAAGTAAAATGCAGCACCTGGGGGGCTTGCCATACCTGTGTCAGGAGATTGGTGGAAAGTTTTCAGGGTATCTTCTCTGGCTAGGGGGGCAGATAAGTTGCTTGCAGTGCCAGGGGGATCAGCCCCTCCCTCAGTTGTTCAACTGATCAGAGAGGTGTCGGGAAACTTAGTGGAGGCCCAGTAGGGGAACGACTTGGGGTCTCTGGGGGAGCACGTTCCCAGCAGCGTACCAAGGAACTCCCGGAAGGAACAGACCCTATTCCTGAAGGTTTAGAGGGACCATGCCCTTGGGTGTCATTACAGATAGATGGAGGCTATGCTAAAACCATCCTCAACTTCAGGGCGCAGGTCAATTTGTTGTACAGTTCATTTTACAACCGGTTTCTGAAGCATTTACCCTTGACAACACTAAGGGCACTGGAGATTTGGGGTACCATTGCTGGTGATTATCCAGACGACTGTTATTGGTCAGTGAAACTGAAGTTCTTGGAGGCCAATGTGTGGGAGTCAGAGGGCTGTGAATCGTTAATGCTGATGTGTCCGGACCCTGGTGCGACGGGCAGTATTTCGATTCTGGAGGTGACCAACACCCTGCTGGTGAGGAGGCACATGGGGGTCTGCCAGGAGGAGGCGGGTGAGAGCTGTTTGGGGGCATTGTCTGTGCACCCCATGTTTCGAGCTGCTTGTGAGGACATGTGTAGCAGCATGGGGCCAGTACCGAATTTAAACGACAGCCGATGGTGATACGGCCTGGGGGAAGTATCTGAGGGTGAGACCCTCTTAGTGGACACTCCAAAATACCATGAGGGAGGGGAGTTAACCACTGAAGACGCCTCAATAAGAGAGAGGTCACGGCGACTGGCCCCTGCAGACGTGGAAGACGTAGGCAGCGTGTGTGTGGATTATCAGACTCTGAACAGGCGCACTGTCATTGACCAGTATACGGTCCTGAGGGCCGAAGACACGATGGTCTGTCTGAGTGGTGCGACATGGTTTAATGTGCTGGATCTGAGGAGTGGATGTTGCCAGATCCTGAGGAGTGAGGCCTAGGATTCTTCCGGTCCAAAAAGATGTCACAGGGCATATCCAGAGCCCTTGCAAACTTCCTGCGGGGCGTGGGGAAGACCATGGGGGATGTGGACTTGTTTGGAGTTTTAGCTTATTTGGATGACCTCCTAGCATTGGGATTCGCCTTGGAAGACTATGAAGCGAGGCGAGTGAGGGATCCCAGGCGACTAGGGATAAATGAAGTAAAACTTTCTTTGGACGAGTGCCGGGTCTGGAGAAGGACGCAGCTCCTGAGTAAGGAGATTTGCACCACTGAACTAAACGCTCAGAAATGCAGGCTGGAGACTGAGTGCTGCAATTTTGGGACAACCATTGAAGAATTGGAGTCTACACTTGTCAAATTGGAGACGGGGAAATGGAATTCCGAGCCGAAAATGCGGTCATTTACTGATGAATTAATCCGGAGAGACGAAACGTTGACCAACCTTCGAAAGGATCAGCAGAAACTCAAGAAATCGATCCAGAACAGTTTGGAAGAAGCTGGTGGTGTAATTGTGTCCCTGATGGAGATGGACCCGAAGCGTGTGTCAGAACTGCTGAGACTGGGGCGAGAGCTGGAAGTGTCAGAGAAGAAGCTGACGTCTCGACTGCAGGAGGCTGAAGAGGCTGCAGAGGCAGCCCAGGCTAAGTGCTTCAGTTTAGATAAAATCAAACAGTAGCTACCGATCGAGGAAATGAGGAAGAATACAGATTCGAAGGATGATGTGCTGGATGTGTGGTACATGCTGCCTTTCGCTAACCCCTTGATTGAGGAAGAGACCTTTGGCCCTTCTCCCACTGAGTCAGGTGTAGTGGGGAGTGCTAGCTGTGGGCAGCCTGGCTTACAGCAGGATCAGGAAGGAAAAGAAGCGGGGCCCTGGACATGGGACAGGGGGCTCCGAGTTGCAGTGGAGGCATGAATGAGAGATTGAGAGAGGAGTTGGCAAGCAGACCCGAGGTATCCCCCGTAGTGCTCGAGCCTGAAGGGTTTAGGTGAGGGGGTACGGAGGTCTTGGAGGATTAAGAAACTCCCAGATAGGTTAGCCTATGTAGCGCCTGAGGAACAGGGCGTAAGATCCACTGTTCGGGGAGCAATGTCACTGTTTGTACCTGGATTGGGTTTTTCTGTCTGCAAGAAGGCTTAGCAAGTTATTTAGATGTCATGAGGACATGACTAAATTTGGTGGGGGGAGAGTGAAAGAGGTTTCTCCTTTTATATTACTGCTAAGACTAATAAAATGGCTTCTTTGTTATGTTATAATAACATGGCTTCTCTGTAATGTTAACTGCTGAGTTAACGGTAGCAGCTTGTTTGGGTTATAATTACTGATAACGAGAATTGTATTCATTTGCTGTGTGGGCACATGGCCAAGTGGTTAAGGCAGGGGTCCCCAACCTTTTTTGCACTGCGGACCGGTTTAATATTGACAATATTCTTGCGGACCGGCCAACCGGCGGGTGGGGGGTAGGGTTGCCAACGGACAAGAGTAGCTGTCAAATACGTTGAGCTTACCCCGAGAAAGACTACCATGACCATGAGGCCTTGCGTGGGCACCAGTGCACATGCGTGTACGTGCCGATTTTTTTCTACAAGTCGATTTTGGCGATTCTGTTCTGGGGGGTGTTAATCACGACCGGAATATAGGTGATACATGGCTAATACACTCAATTTCGTTTCTAAAAGGGTTTATCTAACGAATTTAATATTAAACACACAGTGCATATTTTCCTCGCATGAATATAGTGATAAGTCAATTATAAGTCACTTATAAGTCAATAGCATCATAACATTTTAAGTAACGATTGGATATTAAACACACAGCACATATTTTCCCCGTTTGAACATATAAAATCATTGCAACACACTAATATCGCTGACTCAGTGGGAGCCCTGGGCTTGTTTCCCTGCAACAAGACAGTGCCATCGAGGGGTGATGGAAGGGGGTTCCTTATGTCCAGTCTATTCCGCAATTTAGTTTTCGTTGCATTCATTGCAGAGATATGTTGGAAATGGAAGCAACGTTTTCAGTGTTTTTGTGGCTATCTCAGGATATTTAGCCTTGACTTTGATCCAGAATGCCTGCAGAGATGTTATATCAAACATACTTTTCAGCCCACCATCATCTGCAAGCTCAAGGAGTTGATCTCATTCCCGCGCTGACACAGATGACACACGGGTAATGACCTCACGTGCATAATGAGCTCGCGTGCATTTAAAATCAACAGTGCATGACAGGGAATGAGGAAAGGTGCAGCTGACTCATATCGCCAAATCATATCGTTTCCTCGCGGCCCAGTAGCACATGCTTTGTGGACTACTGGGTTAAGGCATTGGACTAGCGATCTGAAGGTCGTGAGTTTGAGCCCCAGCCGAGGCAGCGTGTTGTGTCCTTGAGCAAGACACTTAACCACACAGTGCCCTGCGACGACACCGATGCCAAGCTATATGGGTCCTAATGCCCTTCCCTTGGACAACATCAGTGTTGTGGAGAGGGGAGACTTGCAGCATGGGCAACTGCCGGTCTTCCATACAACCTTGCCCAGGCCTGCGCCCTGGAGAGTGAGGACTTTCCAGGTGCAGATCCATGGTCTCGCAAGACTAACAGATGCCTTAAATTCATTTGCTAACCAATTGGGATAGATATTATTCTTTCTTGTGTGTCTGTAAGCTATTGTTTTCGCGGTCAGAAGATGTGATGGGGACAGAGAGAGGAGACGCGACCCGAGAGATGCTGTAAGCTGGGCGACTGAACGGACCCCGAGCAGGAGTCCGAGGCCCAGGGTCTTCAGCGAGGGGAGGAGATGAGGACAGACTCATGTGGAGCGTCTGGTCAATCAAGAGGGTGGTCCCATTCGAGGGTCGGCGGAGTTCGAAGGACATCGACTGGAGGAAAGGGAGACCCGGTTCTGTAAGAGCTCCAATGAATTATTTGTGCACAGAACTGATACAGTTACTGACTTGGCGCCTTTGTTGTATTTGTTTCTACTAACCCATCACCAAGAAATACTTATAAAGTGTAATCATTTAATTGCATATGGTGTACTGTCTGTTATTTGGCAGGGCGGGGTACATCACACAGCATCCACACAAACTTGATTACCCAGTTTGGTGGGGCCGAAGGCTGCTCCCCCAAGACGAAAGCGAGCTGAGTGAGCCTGAGGCTTACCAGGGGGCTACACTTGTTACTGGAAATAACATTAAACCATCTTGAATCTTGAATCAGTGCTTAGTTTTCAGTATCTTCAGGGTATCTTCTGTAGGGTAAGGTTAAATAGTTTAGGAATTTATTCCCTGGGGTGTAGGAGAATGAGGGGAGATTTGATAGAGGTATGAACAATATGAAGAGTTTAGATAGGGTAAATGCAAGCAAGCATTTTCCTCTGAGGCTGGATGAGACTAGTATGAGGGATCAGAGGTGAAAGGTGAAATATTTCAGGGCAACCTGAGGCAGAACCTCTTCACTTGGAGGGTGGTGAGAGTGTGGAACGAGCTGCTGGATGTAGGTTCAATTGTAACGTGAAAGCGAAGTTTAGTTCGGTATTTGGATTACATGTACATTTATTATCAAAGAATATATAAATTATACAACCTTGAGATTTGCCTGCTTACAGGCAGCCACAATGCAAGAAATTGGAAAGAACACAACTTTCAAAAAAGACCAAAACCCAATATGCAGAGAAAGAGAATAAAAAACACAAATCATGCAAGCAACAGCACTCCAAACAAAATTGAGTTCATACACTCGGAGTCTGGAGCAGCTGCAGTAGGCCCATAGTCTCGGTCTCAGTTTATCACACAGCGAATAGCTTGCCATGAAGCTCGCAGAAGCAAAGCATGTAGCAGCCAGAGCAGTCTCACAGCCTCAGTGCCGCGGAGAGCAGGGTAAATGTTGCGGGAGATCGAGCGGAATTGGCCCAACCCTCGCCTCCGGTCCTGCCACCCTGCCTTTTCAGTCTCTCTAAGCCAGCCTTTAAATCACCACAGCAATATTTACTGAGGCTGTACCCCACCCTCCAGCCCGTGGCCATTCTCAGCCTTTTCAATTCAGTCCGGCGCTTAGTTCGATCCAACCTCGCTCCAGGTTCAGGTGAACGGGCTCAGCAACTCTTCCGCACTGACTCCTCTCCAATTCGCTCACTCCGACTCCAGCTTCGACACCATCTTGACAATGCCTCGACCTTGCTCTGACCACATCTCCTCGAACACTGCACACTCCTACTTTGCATTGGACCCGCATGGCTCCATCCTTGAGTCAGCCTCGCTTTTGCTCGCTTCTTCATTATTTGCAGTGATAGTTTACCACACTTTACCTCAGGAAAGTGTTATTAATGATGTTTCTGTTTGTATTTCTTGGTTTATGAACCACCAGTAACTACAACTTCAGTAGTGCCATCTTAAACCCCATAGGAGGGTTATGGTCCAGATGTGGGTCAATGGGGCTAGGCAGAATAAAAATTTAGCACAGGTTAGATGGGCCAAAGAGCCTGTTTCTGTGCTGTAGTGCTATGGCACTTGGGACTTTCTCAGCCCCTGAAAAGAAACAGCTCTTTCAACTATCACTTGTTTAAAAGCTGTGCTCCAACCTGAACCTTTCTGATACCTTCTCTAATAGGGTAGCAAAACAAAGAAAGATATTCAATAGAGCTTATACTGTAATTTATTTAAGTATATCTGTATGGTTGAAATACAGCTAAAGATTTCTACTTTCATATCAGATGCTCTATTTTCTTACCTCATAATTTATGGAGATAAAATGAGACAAAGAGAGTAAGTAATGAGGTACATCTGAATTAATCAGACCCACTTCTTCCACATAGCATTCATGACGTACCCATGGATATTCACTCAATTAGCCTCCTCATGGGATGTTTTACATAATTAATCGCTCATCTACAATGGTAACAGATCAAAAATACAGAATGATTATCCATCCTAATCTCACAATTGGATTCTAATCTGCAGGAGTCCAAAGAGGATGTTGCCCTGGTAACCTAGCTCTTAATCAGTTCTGCCAGAAGGATGTCGAGAGGGTGGAGACAAAAGAGAATGCAGGTGCTGGAACCTGGAGCAACAAACAACCTGTTTGTCGAGCAGCATCTGTGGGAGGAAAGGAATTCTGGACACTTCGGGTTGAAATCCTACATCAGGACTGAATGTGGAGAGGGGACATGTTAAGAGGATGCTTTTCCCGAGGCAGGATATCAAAGAACAATTACTTTTATTTGTGACATTTTTCATTGAAACATATAGTGAAATGTGTCATTTCTGTCAACAAGTAATACGGTCCAAGGATGGGCTGGGGACAGCCCACAAGTGTTGCCATGCTTCTCTACCAATAGAGCATGCTCACAACTTACTATCCCTTTGGAATATGGGAGGAAACCAGAGCACCCAGAGGAAACCCACGCGTTCATGGGGAGAACGTGCAAACTCCTTACAGACAGCGGTGGAAGTGAAGCAGGGTTGCTGGTGCTGGAAAGCATTGGGTCAAAATTTGGGAGGAGGTATTGGTTTGCCAGAGCTGTTGGGAGTGGTTTAAACTAATGTGGCAGAGGAATGGGAGACAGTATGATAGAGCTGAGGCAAAGTTCAAAAGGGCAAAGACTGCAGGACTATATTTAAATGCATTCAGAATAAGGTCGATAAACCTGTGGCGCGATTAAAGATTGGTCAGTCTGTCACTGTGGGCATCACTGACTCATGGCTGAAAGGGGCTTAACATCAAAGGATATATGTTGTATCGAAAGGGCAGGCAGGAAAGGACAGGTGGTGGTGTTGCTCTGTTGGTAAGAGATGGAATTACATCTTCAGAAAAAGGTGACATACGGTCAGAGAATGTCGAATCTTTGTGGGTGGAGTTAAGAAACTGAAAGGGGGAGAAAGCATTATGGGAATCATATAAAGGACTCCAAATCATAGCCAAAATGTGAGGTTGAGATTGCAAAGGGAGCTGGAAAGGGCATGTAATAAGGGTAATGTCACAATTATAATGGGGGACTTCAGTATGCAAGGGGATTGGGAAAATCAGGTTGGTGTTGGATCGCAAGAGAGGGAATTTGTTGAATACCTGTGAGATGGCTCTTTAGAAAGGCTGACTTAGATTGGGTGTTGTGTAATAACCCAGATCTTATTAGGGAGCTTAATGTAAAAGAACCCTTAGGAGGTTTAGAATTTGATTTATACAGCAATTTGAGAGAGAGAAGCATAAGTCACATGTATCAGTATCACAATGGAATAAAGGGAATTACAGAGGCATGAGAGAGGAGCTTGCCCAGGTGGATTGGAGGGGGATACTGGTGGGGATGATGGCAGAGCAGAAGTGGCTGAAGTTTCTGGGAATAGTTCACAAGGCGCAGGATAGATATGTCCCACAAAAGAAGTTTTTCTCAAATGGCAGGACTTTGCAACTGTGGCTGACAAGGGAAGTTAAGGACAACATAAAAGCCAATGAAAAGGCATATAATGCAGCAAAAGTGAGAGGGAAGTTGGATGATTGAGAAGCTTTTAAAATCCAACAAAAGGCAACTAAAAAGCTATAAGAAGGGAAACATAGAAACATAGAAAATAGGTGCAGGAGTAGGCTATTCGGCCCTTCGAGCCTGCACTGCCATTCAGTATGATCATAGCTGATCATCCAACTCAGAACCCTGTACCAGCCTTCCCTCCATACCCCCTGATCCCTTTAGCCACAAGGGCCATATCTAACTCCCTCTTAAATATAGCCAATGAACTAGCCTCAATTGTTTCCTGTGGCAGAGAATTCCACAGATTCACCACTCTCTGTGTGAAGAAGTTTTTCCTCATCTCGGTCCTAAAAGGCTTCCCCTTTATCCTCAAACTGTGACCCCTCGTTCTGGACTTCCCCAACATCGGGAACACTCTTCCTGCATCTAGCCTGTCCAATCCCTTTAGGATTTTATACGTTTCAATCAGATCCCCCCTCAATCTTCTAAATTCCAACGAGTACAAGCCCAGTTCATCCAGTCTTTCTTCATATGAAAGTCCTGCCATCCCAGGAATCAATCTGGTGAACCTTCTTTGTACTCCCTCTATGGCAAGGATGTCTTTCCTCAGATTAGGGGACCAAAACTGCACACAATACTCCAGGTGTGGTCTCACCAAGGCCTTGTACAACTGCAGTAGTACCTCCCTGCTCCTGTACTCGAATCCTCTTGCTATAAATGCCAGCATACCATTTGCCTTTTTCACTGCCTGCTGTACCTGCATGCCCACTTTCAATGACTGGTGTATAATGACACCCAGGTCTCGTTGCACCTCCCCTTCTCCTGATCGGCCACCATTCAGATAATAATCTGTTTTCCTATTTTTGCCACCAAAGTGACTGAGTTTTTAATACAAGGTGCCGAGAGAGATCGATGAAAGTAGGGCAGAGTGGTGGATGCCTGGAACGCTCTGCCTGGTCTGGTGGTAGAGGCAAATACATTCGAGGTTTTTAAGAAACATTTAGATAGGCACATGAATATGAGGAAAATGGATATGGACATTGTGTAGGTAGGTTTGGGTGTTTTTGTAGCTGGTTTGGCACAGCATTATGGGCCAAAGGGCCTGTTCCTGTGCTGTACTCTTCGATGTTCTATATGTGTCAGAGGCACTTTTTTTTACAGAGAATGGTAGGTGTGTGGACTGTGCTGCTAGGGGTGCTGGTAGAGGCAGATACATTAGGGACATTAAAGGTAAGACCATAAGACATAGGAACAGAAGTAGACCAGTAGACCATTTGGCCTGTCGAGTCTGTACTACCATTCCAATCATGGCTGATTTATCAGGTAGACACATGGATGAAAGAAAAAGGAAGGAAAAGGTTAGCTTGAAGAGTCAGCACGTCAGCACAACATTGTGGACTGAAATGCTTTACTCTGCTGAACCATTCTATGTTCCTAGTGTCTGATTATAGTAGCTGGCAGCAGTTTCAGACCCTTGAATATGGAAGTAAAGATTCTTGCTGAGGCTGCACGGGTTGGTTATGACCCACCTGCAGCACTGTGTAGAGTTTTGATCCTTGTGCTTAAGTCTACATTGACATATTCACTGTCGTATGGTGTTTTCATGTCCTTGCTGCAACCTAGAAGAGTTCCTCTTGGCAAGAGTCAGTTTGTCACTTTATCATTTCCTGTCAGTGTCACCTTATGTTCAGATACTCCTGTACTCGGCATCTCTTTATGTACATACAGTGAGTCTATGTATATAAACTTATCTCATGCATGTAGGGCCACACTCAAACAGTACATTGTCTCACATTGTACATTGTGTTTTAAGATTCAAAGATTCAATATTCAAAGTACATTTATTATCAAAGAACGTATAAATTATACAACCTGGAGATTGTATAAGAAGCCCGAGAGAACCCAATTTAAAAAAATTAAGTCCAACTCCCAATTCGCAGAGAAAGAGAAAAAGAACACAAATCATACAAACAATAGAAGTGAGCAACAACAACAGTAGGCCCAAAGCCTCGGTATCAGCTCATCATATTAGTGGGGCAAGTCACCACAAAGCTCGCAGACACGAAGCACAGCAGCCAGGCCAGTCTCACAGACTCAGCATCATAGAGAAAGGAGAGCGAGCAAAATCGGCGCAACTCTCAACACAGCCTACCTGGGGGAAGCAACAGTGGCTGTGCCTCTGGCACAGAGTCTGGCCCTGTGGCTCAGAAGGGTAGGGAAAGGAAGAGGATGACAGCAGTGATAGGGGACTCTATAGTTAGGGGGTCAGACAGGTGATTCTGTGGATGCAGGGAAGAAACTCAGATGGTAGTTTGCCTCTCAGGTGCTGGGGTCTGGGATGTTTCAGATCATGCCACGATATCCTGCAGTGGGAGGGAGAACAGCCAGAGGTCGTGGTACATATTAGTACCAATGACATAGGTAGGAAAAGGGAAGAGGTCCTGAAAACAGACTACAGGGAGTTAGGAAGGAAGTTGAGAAGCAGGACTGCAAAGGTAGCAATCTCAGGATTACTGCCTGTGCCATTTGACAGTGAGTATAGGAATAGAGTGAGGTGGAGGATAAATGTGTGGCTGAGGGAATGGAGGAGGGGGCAGGGATCCAGATTTCTGGATCATTGGGACCTTTTTTGGGGCAGGTGTGACCTGCCCAATAGTAACAGGCATATCGAGGAGCAGATAAGGAAACAGATCCTGGAAAGGTGTAATAATAACAGAGTTGTCGTGATGGGAGATTTTAATTTCCCAAATATTGATTAGCATCTCCCTAGAGCAAGGGGTTTAGATGGGTTAGAGTTTGTTGGTGTGTTCAGGAAGGTTTCTTGACACAATATGTAGATAAGCCAACAAGAGGAGAGACTATACTTGATCTGGTATCCGGAAATGAACCTGGTCAGGGGTCAGATCTCTCAGTGGGAGAGCATTTTGGAGATAGTGATCATAATTCTATCTCCTTTACAATAGTATTGGAGAGAGATTGGAACAGACAAATTAGAAAAGCATTTAATTGGAGTAAGGGGAATTATGAGGCTTAAATTGGGAACAGATGTTCTCAGGGAAAAGTACAGAAGAAATGTGGCAAGTGCTCAGGAGATATTTGTGTGGAGTTCTGCATAGGTACGTTCCAATGAGACAGGGATGTTGTGGTAGGGTACAGGAACCATGGCGTACAAAGGCTGTAATAAATCCAGTCAAGAAGAAAAGAAAAGCTTACAAAAGGTTCAGAGAGCTAGGTAATTTTAGAGATCTAGGAGATTATAAGGCTAGCAGGAAGGAGCTTAAGAAGGAAATTAGGAGTGCCAGAAAGGGGCCATGAGAAGGCTTTGGCGGGCAGGATTAAGGAATACCCCAAGGCATTCTACAAGTATGTGAAGAGCAAGAGCATAAGACGTGAAAGAATAGGACCTATCAAGTGTGACAGTGGGAAAGTGTGTATGGAACCAGAGGAAATAGCAGAGGTACTTAATGAATACTTTACTTCAGTATTCACTATGGAAAAGGATCTTGGTGATTGTAGTGATGACTTGCAGCAGACTGAAAAGCTTGAGCATGTAGATATTAAGAAAGAGGATGTGCTGGAGCTTTCAGAAAGCATCAAGTTGGATAAGTCGCCAGGACCGGATGAGATGTACCCCAGGCTACTGTGGGAGGTGAGGAAGGAGATTGCTGAGCCTCTGGTGATGATCTTTGCATCATCAATGGGGACAGAAGAGGTTCTGGAGGATTGGAGGGTTGTGGATGTTATTCCTTTATTCAACAAAGGGAGTAGAAATAGCCCAGGAAATTATAGACCAGTGAGTTTTACTTCAGTGGTTGGTAAGTTGATGGAGAAGATCCTGAGAGGCAGGATTTATGAACATTTGGAGAGGTATAATATGATTAGGAATAGTCAGCATAGCTTTGTCAAGAGCAGGTCATGCCTTATGAGCCTGATTGAATTTTTTGAGGATCTGACTAAACACATTGATAAAGGAAGAGCAGTAGATGTAGTGTATATGGATTTCAGCAATGCATTTGATAAGGTACCCCATACAAAGCTTATTGAGAAAGTAAGGAGGCATGAGATCCAAGGGGACATTGCTTTGTGGATCGAAAACTGGCTTGCCCACAGAAGGCAAAGAATGGTTGTAGACGGGTCATATTCTGCATGGAGGTCGGTGATCAGTGGTGTGCCTCAGGGATCTGTTCTGGGACCCTTACTCTTCGTGATTTTTATAAATGACCTGGATGAGGAAGTGGAGGGATAGGTTAGTAAGTATGCTGATGACACAAAGGTTGGAGGTATTGTGGATAGTGTGGAGGGCTGTCAGAGGTTACAGTGGGACAATGATATGATACAAAACTGGGCTGAGAAGTGGCAGATGGAGCTTAACCCAGATAAGTGTGAAGTGGATCATTTTGGTAGGTCAAATATGATGGCAGAATATAGCATTAATGGTAAGACTCTTGGCAGTGTGGAGGATCAGAGGGATCTTGGGGTCAAAGCAGCTGCGCAGGTTAACTCTGTAGGACCCTGGTCAGACCCCACTTGGAGTACTGTGCTCAGTTCTAGTTGCCTCACTACAGGAGGATGTGGAAACCATAGAAAGGGTGCAGAGGAGACTTGTTGCCTGGATTGGGGAGCATGTTTTATGAAAACAGGTTGAGTTAACTCGGCCTTTTCCCCTTGGAGCGATGGAGAACGAGAGGTGACCTGATAGAGGTGCATAAGATGATGAGAGGCATTGATCATGTGGCTAGTCAGAGGCTTTTTCCCTGAGCTGAAATAGTTGCCACAAGAGGACACAGGTTTAAGGTGCTGGGGAGTAGATACAGAGGAGGTGTCAGGGGTAAGTTTTTTTACTCAGAGAGTGGTGAGTGCATGGAATGGGCTTCCGACAACGGTGATGGAGGCAGATTCGATTGGGTCTTTCAAGAGACTTTTGGATAAGTACATGGAGCTTAAAAAATAGAGGGCTATAGGTAACCCTAAGTAATTTCTAAGGTATGGACATGTTCAGCACAACTTTGCGGGCCCAACGGCCTGTATTGTGCTGTAGGTTTTCTATGTTTCTATGTTTCTAAGGAGAGGTAGGACAAACTTCTCTTGTTTTCTCTGGAGAGTCTGGATCTGAAGAGAGATCTAATAGAAATTTTTTGAAATTATGAGAAACATAGATAGGATGGAGAATCAGAATCGTTTTCCCAGAGTAAAAATGTCAAGTAATTCATTTTTTAAATTGCGATACAGTGTGGAACAGGTCCTTCTGGTCCTTCGAGCCACAGCGTCCAGCAATCCCCCAATTTACTTCTAGCCTATCACGGGACAATTTACAATGACCAATTAACCTACCAACAGGTACGTCTTTGGACTGTGGGAGGAAACCAGAGCTCTGAAGTGGTCATGGGGAGAATGTACAAACTCTTTCAAGCAGTGGTGGGAAGTGAAACCGGGTAGCTGGTACTGTAAAGCATTGCGCTAACCACTATGCTACCGTGTGGGCCGATGCATTTCACTGTATATTTTGATGTACACGTGATAAAAAAAACTTGAACTTATTCAGGAGGTTCTGTGGATGAGAATGAGATTTCCAGATGTAATGTACCAGGGTCAGGGTCATCTTGGATCGAGTTTACAGCATTCTTAAGTGGGAGGGTGAGCAGCCAGAAGCCATTGTCCACGTCAGTACAAATGACATAGGTAGGATGGATGAGGAGGTCCTGCAGGAGGGAAGGCTTCAGATTTTTGGACCATTGGGCTCTCTTCCATGGAAGATGGGACCTGTACAGAAGGGATGGTTTGTTCCTGAACTGGATAATGGAGTGGCTGTGGAGAAAGATGCTTTTAAGCCTACGTACAAAGTCAAGAATCAAGAAGTTAAGCATAGTGTGACCAATGTTCTGAGCTGCATATATTTCAATGCAAGGAGTATTGTAGGAAAGGCAGATGAGCTTAGGGCATGGACAGCATTTGAATTATGACATTGTAACCATTAGTGAGACTTGGTTGCGAGAGGGGCAGGGTCGGCAGCTCAATATTCTGGGGTTCTGTTGTTTTAGACATGACAGAGTGGGAGGGATTATAGGGGGAGGGGTGGCATTACTAGACAGAGAAAATTTCATGGCTGTGCTCAAAAAGGACAGACTGAAGAGTTCATCTAGTGAGGCTTTATGGGCAGAACTGAGGAATAAGGAAGGTAAAACCACATTAATGGGATTATATTCTGGACCATTCAACAGTCCGAGGGATTTGGAGGATCAAATTTGTAGAGATATCGCAGACTGTTGCAAGAAACATGAGGTTTCCGCATATTGACTGGGACTCCTATACTGAAAAAGGACTAGGTGGGATATAATTTGTCAAATGTGTTCAGGAAAGTTTCCTTCATCAGTACATAGAAGTCCCAATGAAAAAATGTGCAATACTTAATCTGCTATTAGGGAAAAACAGGACAAGGGACAGAAGTTTGTGTTGGGGAATACATTGCATCTGTCGATCATAATAATGGTATAAAACCATAAGATATAGGAGCAGAATTAGTCCATTTGGCCCATTGAGTCTGCTCTGCCATTTCATCATGGATGATCCATTTTTCCTCTCAACCTCAATAGAAAACCATAGAACCATAGAAACTACAGCACAGAAACAGGCCTTTTGGCCCTTCTTGGCTGTGCCGAACCGTTTTCTGCCTAGTCCCACTGACCTGCACACGGACCATATCCCTCTATACACCTCCCATCCATGTATCTGTCCAATTTATTCTTAAATGTTAAAAAAGAACCCGCATTTACCACCTCGTCTGGCAGCTCATTCCATACTCCCACCACTCTCTGTGTCAAGAAGCCCCCACTAATGTTCCCTTTAAACTTTTCCCCCCTCACCCTTAACCCATGTCCTCTGGTTTTTTTCTCCCCTTGCCTCAGGGAAAAAGCCTGCTTGCATTCACTCTATCTATACCCATCATAATTTTATATACCTCTATCAAATCTCCCCTCATTCTTCTACGCTCCAGGGAATAAAGTCCTAACCTATTCAACCTTTCTCTGTAACTCAGTTTCTCAAGTCCCGGCAACATCCTTGTAAACCTTCTCTGCACTCTTTCAACCTTATTAATATCCTTCCTGTAATTTGGTGACCAAAACTGAACACAATACTCCAGATTCGGCCTCACCAATGCCTTATACAACCTCATCATAACAGTCCAGCTCTTATACTCAGTACTTTGATTAATAAAGGCCAATGTACCAAAAGCTCTCTTTACGACCCTTTTAGAGAATTTTGTATGTGTATTCCCAGATCCCTCTGTTCCACTGCACCCCTCAGTGCCTTACCATTAACCCTGTATGTTCTACCTTGGTTTGTCCTTCCAACATGCAATACCTCACACTCTGTATTAAACTCCACCTGCCATTTTTCAGCCCATTTTTCCAGCTGGTCCAAGTCCCTCTGCAGGCTCTGAAAACCTTCCTCACTGTCTACTACACCTCCAATCTTTGTATCATCAGCAAATTTGCTGATCCAATTTACCACATTATCATCCAGATCATTGATATAGATGACAAATAACAATGGACCCAGCACTGATCCCTGTGGCACACCACTAGTCACAGGCCTCCACTCGGAGAAGCAATTCTCTACCACCACTCTCTGGCTTCTTCCATCGAGCCAATGTCTAATCCAATTTACCACCTCTCCATGTATACCTAGCGACTGAATTTTCCTAACTAACCTCCCATGCGGGACCTTGTCAAAGGCCTTACTGAAGTCCATGTAGACAATATCCACTGCCTTCCCTTCATCCACTTTCCTGGTAACCTCCTCGAAAAACTCCAATAGATTGGTCAAACATGACCTACCACGCACAAAGCCATGCTGACTCTCCCTAATAAGTCCCAGTCTATCCAAATGCTTGTAGATTCTGTCTCTTAGTACTCCCTCCAATAACTTACCTACTACCGGCGTTAAATTTACTGGCCTATAATTTCCCGGATTAATTTTTGATCCTTTTTTAAACAACGGAACAACATGAGCCACTCTCCAATCCTCCGGCACCTCACCTTTAGACAGCGACATTTTAAATATTTCTGCCAGGGCCCCTGCAATTTCAACACTAGTCTCCTTCAAGGTCCGAGGGAACACCCTGTCAGGTCCCGGGGATTTATCCACTTTAATTTTCCTCAAGACAGCAAGGACCTCTTCCTTTTCAATCTGTACAGTTTCCATGATCTCACTACTTGTTTCCCTTAATTTCATAGACTTCATGCCAGTTTCCTTAGTAAATACAGACGCAAAAAACCTATTTAAGATCTCCCCCATTTCCTTTGGTTCCGCACATAGCCGACCACTCTGATCTTCAAGAGGACCAATTTTATCCCTTACAATCCTTTTGCTCTTAATATACCTGTAAAAGCTCTTTGGATTATCCTCCACTTAGACTGCCAAGGCAACCTCATGTCCTCTTTTAGCCCTCCTGATTTCTTTCTTAAGTATTTTCTTGCACTTCCTATATTCCTCAAGCACTTTATTTACTCCCTGTTTCCTATACATGTCATACAACTCCCTCTTCTTCTTTATCAGAGTTGCAATATCCCTTGAGAACCAAGGTTCCTTATTCCTATTCAATTTGCCTTTAATCCTGACAGGAACATACAAATTCTGCACTCTCAAAATTTCTCCTTTAAAGGCTTCCCACCTACCGATCACATCCTTGCCAGAGAACAACCTGTCCCAATCCACGCTTTTTAGATCCTTTCTCATTTCTTCAAATTTGGCCTTTTTCCAGTTTAGAACCTCAACCTGAGGACTAGATCTATCTTTATCCATGATCAAGTTGAAACTAATGGTGTTATGGTCACTGGAACCAAAGTGCTCCCCTACACAGACTTCCGTCACTTGTCCTAACTCGTTTCCTAACAGGAGATCCAATATTGCATCCCCTCCAGTTGGTCCATCTATATATTGATTTAGAAAACTTTCCTGAACTCATTTTACAAACTCTAAACCATCTAGACCCCTAACAGTATGGGAGTTCCAATCAATATATTGAAAATTAAAATTCCCTACCACCACAAATTTACGTTTCCTGCAGTTGCCTGCTATCTCTCTGCAGATTTGTTCTTCCAATTCTCGTTGACTATTGGGTGGTCTGTAATACAATCCCACTAATGTGGCCATACCTTTCCTGTTTCTCAGCTCCACCCATAAGGACTCAGTAGACAAGCCCTCTAATCTGTCCTGCCTGAGCACTGCTGTAATATTTTCCCTAACAAGCAATGCCACTCCCCCACCTTTCATTCCTCTGCCTCGATCACATGTGAAACATCGGAACCCTGGAATATTAAGCTGCCAGTCCTGCCCCTCCTGTAGCCAAGTTTCACTAATTGCTATAACGTCATAATTCCACGTGTCAATCCACGCCCTCAACTTATCCGCCTTCCCCGCAATACTCCTAGCATTGAAACATATACACCTCAGAAGATTTTTACCAGCACTCACAACCTTTCTATTAGCGGATTTGCTTGAACTTTTAACATCATTTATTTTCACCCCAGCCACACTGTCAGCTCTGGCACTCTGGTTCCCATCCCCCTGCAAATCTAGTTTAAAGCCTCCCCAATAGCACCAACAAACCTCCCTGAAAGGATATTGGTCCCCCTGTAGTTCAAGTGTAACCCGTCTCTCTTGTACAGGTCCCACCTGCCCCAGAAGAGGTCCCAATTATCCTGAAATCTGAAACCCTGCCCCCTACACCAGTTCCTCAGCCACTTGTTCATCCTCCAGAGCATCCTATTCCTACCCTCACTGGCACGTAGCACAGGTAGCAATCCTGAGATTACCACCCTCGAGGTCCTGCTTTTCAATTTCCTACCAAGTTCCCTATACTCACTCTTCAGGACCTCCTCACTCTTCCTTGCTATGTCATTGGTACCGATGTGCACCACGACATCTGGCTGATCACCCTCCCACTTCAGAATGACATGCAATCGATCAGAGACATCCTTGACCCTGGCACTCAGGAGGCAACAAACTATCCTGGATTCTCTGTCACGACCACAGAACCTCCTATCTGCACCTCTAACTATCGAGTCCCCTATCACTACCACTCTCCTCTTTTTCCATCCTCCCTTCTGCACTGCAGAGCCTGACTCAGTGCCAGAGATCCGGCTACTGCAGCTTGTCCCAGGTGTGTCATCCCCCCCAACAGTATCCAATGTGGTATACTTGTTGTTGAGGGGAATGGCCACAGGGGAACCCTGCTCTGCCTGCCTTTTCCTCTTCCCTCGCCTGACAGTGACCCAATTTCCTGTGCTCTGCTCCTTTAGCGTAACTACCTCCCTGTAGCTACTATCTATAATCTCCTCATTCTCCCAAATGATCTGCAGGTCATCCAGCTCCTGCTCCAGTTCCCTATCGCGGTTTGTTAGGAGCTGCAGCTGGATGCACTTCTTGCAGGTGTCATTGTCAGGGACACCGGAGGGCTCCCTGACTTCCCACATCCTGCAAGAGGAGCATTCCAACATCCTGCCTGGCATCCTCTCTACTCTAAACAATCTGAACAAAAATACTTACCGGAACCTACCCTGGCCTCTGCCTGTTCTCACCGAAGCCTGTTGAGCCAAAGCCGTCCCACTCTGACTCTGTCCACTCCGACAATGGCCGCTGTATATGGTGGTTTGCTTTTAAACCTTGGCGCGCTACGTCACGCGCCTGTGCAGTGCAGACCCTTCTCCCCGAGCAGTGTTTAAAAAAACCGACTTTTTCTACCCAATTTCTTCCACGCCTTTCTTCAGCTGCTTGCTTCGACTGAAACAAGAACTGTTGAAATTTTCTCTTTTAAAACCTTGGCGCGCTATGTCACGCGCTTGCGCAGTGCAGACCTTTCTCCCCGAGCAGTGTTTTTAAAGAAAATGACTTTTTCTACCCGATTTCTTCCACTCCCTTCTTCAGCTGCTTGCTTCGACTGAAACCAATCTCCTGCCTTCTCCCCGAATCCCTTCAAACTATAACTAATCAAAAATCTATCAATCTCTATCTTAAATGTACATAAAGACTTGGCCTCCACAGCAACCTGTGGCAAAGAATTCCACAGATTCACCACTCTCTGGCTTTACAAATTCTTCCTCATCTCCATTCTAAAAGGATCCCCCTCTATTATGAGGCTGTGTCCTCTGGTCTTAGATTCTCCCACCAGAGGAAACTCCATATCCAGTCCATCAAGGCCTTTCACTATTTGAGATGTTTCAATGAGGTCACCTCTCATTCTTCTGAATCCTAGTGACTACAGGCCCAGAACCATCAAATACTCTTCATATGACAAGCCATTCAATCCTGGAATGATTTTTATGAATCTCCTTTGAACCCTCTCCAGTTTCAGCATATCTTTTCTAAAATAAGGGGCCCAAAACTGCTCACAATACTCCAAGTGATGCCTCACCAGTGTTTTATAAAGCCTCAATATTATATCCTTGCTCTTATATTCTAGTCCTCCTGAAATGAATGCTACCATTTCATTTACCCTCCTTGCCACAGACTCAAGCTGCAGATTAACCTTTAGGGAATCCTGCACAAGGACACCCAAGTCCCTTTGCATCTCAGATATTTGAATTTTCTCTCCATTTAGAAAATAGGCTACGCTTTTATTTCTTCTACCAAAATGCATGACTGTACACTTCCCAATACTGTATTCCATCTACTTGTCACGGTCCCGATCGTTAATTCCCTATTTTCTCCTAATTTCCTTTGATGGCAGCACACCTGGTTTTCATCAAGATCTGCAGCATAAGAACCCTGGCTTTGCACCCACTAGTTGCCAGATTGTTGGTTTTGCCAGTGTTCAACGCCCACGCCCGCGCTTGCATCCTAACTCAAGCTCTGTGCCTGTGTCCTGCATTTGGGTTCGCCTCGTTCGTTGTAACAAAACAATCTCGCCACCATGGACCCAGCAGACATGAATGCCCTTCAACAAGCCCTCGCCAGCCAGGATTCCCTTCTGGGACAGCATGACCAACTCCTCTGAGAGGTCACGGAGAACCTCCGTTCCCTGTCTGCTCACGTCACGCAGATCGGTGACCAGGTGGACCGTGTATCCACTCATTTTACTCAACCCACTCCTGGAACCCTGTCTAACCAGCCCAGACAGCCTGTGGTGGCAACCCCCCTGCCAAGAGAGCCTCACGTCCCTGAACCAGAACACTACGCTGGAGATCTGGGGAAGTGCCGGGCCTTCCTTCTTCAGTGCTCCTTGGTGTTCGAACAGCAGTCGTCCACGTACTCCACGGATAAGTCAAGGATTGGGGTTGTTGCAGGGAAGTGCATTAGCGTGGGCCACAGCTGTTTGGGATAACCAACCGGATATCTGCTCTTCCTTCACCATCTTTATCACGGAAATGAGAAAGATTTTTGACCACCCCATCCGTGGTAAAGACACCACCAAGCATCTACTTACTCTCCGCCGGGGCTCACGCAGTATTGCCAAATATTCCATGGAGTTTCGGACATAGGGCCAACCAGGGTAGGTCTTACACAGTAGGGCACTGAAGTGTGTGGTAGAACAGAGGTATCTAGGAATACCGATCCATAATTCATTGAAAGTGGTGTCACAGGTAGATTGGGTCATAAAGAAAGCTTTTAGCGCATTGGCCTTCATAAATCAAGGTACAGAGTACAGGAGTTGGGAAGTGATGTTGAAATTGTATAGGATATTGATGAGGTCTTAACTTGGAATGCTGTGTGTAGTTTTGGTCACCTACCTAAAGAAAAGATGTAAGTAAGATTGAAAGAGTGTAGAGAAAATTTACAACGATATTGCTGGGACTTGAGGACCTGATTTATAGAGAAAGATTGGCCAGGACTTTATTCTCTAAACATAGAAAATTGAGAGGAGTATAAGTATACACAATCATGAGGGATATAGATAGGGTAATACAAGCAGCCTTTTTCCATCTAGGTTGGGTAAGACTACAACTAGGGGTCATGGGTTAAGAGTGAAAGTTGAAATGTTTAATGGGAACATGAGCGGGATCAGAGGCAGGTGAGAGTGTGGAACAAGCTGCCAATGGAACTGGTGGTGTGGGGTTAGTTTCAACATTTAGGAGAAATTTAGATAAGTACATGGACGAGAGGGGTATGAAGGGCTAAGGTCCGGGACTAAGCAGATTAATGGTTCATCATGGACTGGATAGGCTGAGGGCCTGTTTCTGTGCCATGGGATTCCACGACTCCATGAATCTTGAAGATTGAAGCTATTAGAAGATGTGCATTTAAGATGACAGGGGGAATGTTTACAGGAGATGTGCAAAGCAATTTTTTTTTACAGAGAGTGGTTGGTGCCTGAAATGGGTTGCCAAGTGTGGTGGTGGAAATAGATATGATGTATGTGTAAGAGTCTTTTAGACAGACCCACATGAATATGCAGTGAGGAGTGGGAGATGGATAACGTGCAGGTCAAAGGGATTTGGTGTACTTTGGTATCGTGTTTAGCACAGACACCATAGGCTGAAGAGCCTATTCCTCTGCTGTACTGTTCTACACTTAGTGTCTACTTTATTGGGTATACTTGTAAACCTGCTTGTAAATCTAATCAGCCAAACATGCGGCAGCAACTTAATACACAAAAACATGCAGACATGGTCAAGTGTTTCAATTGTTGTTGAGACCAAACATTAGAATGGGGAAAAATGTGATCTATGTGACTTTGACTATGGAATGATTGATGGTGCCATATGGGGTAGTTTGATTATCTCAGAATCTGCTGATCTCCTGGGATTTTCATGCACAGCAGTCTCTAGAGATTATTGAGAATGGTGTGAAAATCAAAAAAAAAAATCCAGAGAGCAGCAGTTCTGTGGGCAAAACGCCTTGTTAATGACAGAGTTCAAAGATGAATGGCCAGACTGGTTCAAGGTGACAGTAACCTGAATAACCATGCATTACAACAGTGTGCACAAGAGTATCTCTGAATATACATCATGTCAAATCCAGTAGTGAATGGGCTACAGCAGCAGAAGGGTATAATCATACACTCAGTGACCACTTTGTTAGGTACAGGAGGTATCAATGAACTGGCCACTGGGTCTGTGTTTTATAGAGGGCAACACTGTAGCATTTCAGGTAAAGAGTTCTCGGTTCAAACCCTGACCTCCTGTACAGACGATATGCAATAGGTACAGTATGCCCTCACCCCCTCTCTCCGTGGGGGTTCACAAAGGTGTTCCAGTTCCACTGGTGCATTGGCCACTGTAAGTTGCCCCAGAATAGGTGGGCGGTAGGAGAATGAGCGGATCCCTCATGTTGAGGGAAACGAGTAAGGGGAACTAGACTGATGGAACCTGGCATAGACTATACAGGCTGAGAGCCCTCTTCCTATGTGGTAAGGGACTATTTAAATAAATCAGAAACATATGTTGCCGAAACAGAAATATTCACTCATCCCCTCAAGCTTGTTGAATAATATTATGAATGATCTGAGGGTCACCTCAGCAGTGCATTCCAACCTGTTCCTGGTAACCTTTCACGTTCTGGTTTATGAAGAATTTATTTACCTCTGTCTCTAATATTCAAAGACTGCACTTCTGCTGCCCTTTGAAGAGGTCACATAACTCTGAGGGAAAAAAAACACCTCTGTCCTCAGTGGAAGAAACAATGACCCTTAGTTTTAAATTCTCCCACAAGAGGAAATATTCTTCTCTATATTCAACCTGTAAAGACCCCTTGCATCCACTTCACAATGATCTATGTAGTCTTCATCAAGCTTAACAACAATATCTCTGGTTCCCTTTAGTGAAATCTTTCATTGATCAGAGTTTAGAATATCTGATCTCTTCAATGAAATGAAATATTGAAAGATTTTTTCTTGTGTCAAGAGAATCTAGAAATGGTGAGTATTGGTGTGCGATAAAAGCAATGGCTTTGGAAGAGGGAGGTGGAGAAAGGGTAATGTTTGTGAAAGTTAGTTGGTTAGTAAAGCCCATCATCCCTACTGGGGCATAGGTGACCAAGAGCAGCTTGCCAGAGCCCTCTGTCCTGGGCCAGTCTTTCAAGTTATCCCCAGGTATAGCCTATCTTCTTGGTGTAGATCCTTCCTCTCCCAAAGATGCAGTCTTTGGAGCTTCTATTGGGGTTTCTGCAGCTCTTGTTTTTTACAGGGTGGGGTTGCTTTGCCCATGCACAGCCCTCCTCCTTTCGTAGCCAGGCTTGGGATCATACATGGTGGAGTTATGTTTGTGAAAAGTGCTGTGAAATGCAAATGTTTATTACTGTTATAAAAAAGAATAGTGCATATCACATTGCACGTTCAATCCTTGGCCTCATGATTTCGCAAAGGATCAATGTCTCCTCACACGAAAGAACACACCAGCTGCTCGAAACCTGAAACAAAAACGGAGAATGCGGGAACTGCTCAGTGGGTCAGGTGGCAATGGTGGAGAGAAAAACAGGGCGAACACTTCATATAATTGATATGAAGGTAAGTGCCTAGTTCTCTCCACTGATGTTTCTTGACCTCTTGAGCTTCCACTGTTTTATTATATTTCAGAATCAGAATCAGGTTTAATATCTCCGGCATATGTCATGACATTTGTTGTTATGCGGCAACAGTACATTGCAATACATAATAATAAATACAGTAAATTGCAGTCATATACAGTGCCTATGAAAAGTATTCACTCCCCCTTGGAAGTTTTCATGTTTTATTATTTTACAACATTGAATCACAATGGATTTAATTTGGCTTTTTTGACATTGATCAACAAAAAAGACTCTTTTGTGTCAAAGTGAAAGCAGATCTCTACAGAGTGATCTAAGTTAATTACAAATATAAAATACAAAATAATTGATTGCATAAGTATTCACCCCCTTTAACATGACACAGCAAATCATCGCTGGTGCAGCCAATTGGTTTTGGAAGTCACATAATTAGTTAAATGGAGATCTGTTTTTGGAGACTTGTGTGCAGCCAAGGTGTTTCAACTGATTATAGTTAAAATACACCTGTATCTGGAAGGTCTAACTGCTGGTGAGTCAGTATCCTGGCAAAAACTACACCATGAAGACAAAAGAACACTCCATGCAACTCTGCAAAAAGGTTATTGAAAAGCACAGGAGATGGATTCAAGAAAATTTCCAATTCCCTGTATATCTCTTGGAGTACGGTTAAGTCAATCATCAAGAAATGGAAAGAATACGGAACAGCTGTAAAACTGACTAGGGCAGGCCATCCTCAAAAACTGAGTGACTGTGCAAGAACAGGACTAGTGAGGGAGGCCACCAAGAGACCTATGACAATGCCGGAGGAGTTACAAGCTTCAGTGGCTGAGATGGGAGAGACTGCACATACAACTGTTGCCCGGGTGCTTCACCAGTCACAGCTTTAAGAGAGAGTGGCAAAGAGAATGCCACTGTTGAAAAAAACTCACATGAAATCGCAGCTAGAGTTTTCTAGAAGGCATGGGGGAGACTCTGAGGTCAGCTGGAAGGAGGTTCTATGGTCTGATGAAACCAAAATTGAGCGTTTTGGCCATCAGTCTAAACATTATGTTTGGCATAAGACAAATACCGCACATCATCAAAAACACACCATCCCTACCGTGAAGCACGGTGGTGGCTGCATCATGCCGTGGGGATGCTTCACTGCAGCAGGCCCTGGAAGGCTTGTGACTGTAGAGGGTAAAATGATTGCAGCAAAATACAGGGAAATCCTGGAAGAAAACCTGATGCAGTCTGCAAGAGAACTGCGACTTGGAAGGTTTGTTTGCCAGCAAGACAATGACCCCAAGCATAAAGCCAAAGATACACAGGAATGACTTAAACACAACAAAATTAATGTCTGAGAGTGGCCAAATCAGAGTCCAGACCTTAATCCAATTGAGAATTTGTGGCTGGAATTGAAAAGGACTCTTCACTCATGATCAGCACGCAATCTGACAGAGCTTGAGCAGTTTTTGTAAAGAGGAATGGGGAAAAACTGTAGTGTTCAGATGTGCAAAGCTCATAGAGACCTGTCCACACAGACTCAAGGCTGTAATTGCTGCCAAAGGTGCATCCAGTAAATACGGACTTAAAAGGGGTGAGTAATTATGCAATCAATTATTTTGTGTTTAATAATTGTAATTATTGTAATAAGTGTTGGCGCATGGCCAAGTGGTTAAGGCATCAGTCTAGTGATCTGAAGGTCACTAGTTCAAACCTCAGCTGAGGCAGCATGTTGTGTCCTTGAGCAAGGCACTTAGCCACACATTGCTCTGCAACGACACTGGTACCAAGCTGTATCAGCCCTAGTGCCCTTCCCTTGGACAACATCAGTGGCATGGAGAGGGAAGACTTGCAGCATAGGCAACCGCCGGTCTTCCATACAACCTTGCCCAGGCCTGCGCCCTGGAAACCTTCCAAGGCGCAAATCCATGGTCTCAATAATTGTAATTAATTAATTAATTTTGTTGAGGTTTGATTTCACTTTGACAAAAAAGAGTCTTTTTCTGTTGATCAGTTTCCAAAAAAAGCCAAATTAAATCCATTGTGATTCAATGTTGTAAAACAATAAAACATAGAAACTTCTAAGAGGGGTGAATACTCTTTATGGGCACTGTATATATAAAATTAAAGAGAAAGAAGTAGTGAGGTAGTGTTCATGGGTTCAATGTCCATTCAGAAATCTGATGGCGGAGGAGAAGAGGCTGTTCCTGAATCATTGAGTGTGTGCCTTCAGACTTCTATACCTCCTCCCTGATGGTGGCAATGAGAAGAGGGCATATCCTGGGTGAAGGGGGACCTTAATGACGGACGTCGCCTTCTTGAGGTTTCACTTGTCTAGTAGCTTAAGCCAGTACATCTGGACTTTCCTCATGTCCTTCAAGTGCTGATCACTTGGACCAGGAAAGAATGTTTACCATGGGCAGATAAGCATTGTGGGCATGCAATGTTGGCGCCATAATGTGTGGGGACACTTGTGGGCTGCCCCCAACACACCCTCAGTGAATATTGCATTTCATTGTATGTTTTGATGTAAATGTGATAAATAAGTAAATCCGAATATGAATCTAAAACATTCTTCACATCCTGGAATTCTGAGTGTGACTGAGCCTTGGATGGTGACCTGGAATGCTCTTTACAGGGGACAAAATTGGGGGTGGACAGTTCATAGATGAAATCACAAGGAAAGAATGTCTGTTGTCAAAAAACAACATTCAACAATTATAAAGAATTATGTAAAAATAAGTTAGAGTTTAAAATATGGATATGGAATAAAATGTGCATAAATATATAAATACCAGTGAGTATTTACAATGTAAACAACATTATAAAAAGTGACTTAAAGTGCTTACAGTACAGTGACTGGGGTAATTGGTAGATGGAGTTGTGGGGAAGGGTGCTAACTAGAAACGTTTGATAAGAATACATGTGCAGAGATTTCAATAGGACTCTGGAACCATTTCCCAGCTATTTCTGTGTCCACTTTCATTGGTTTGATGCTATGAAATTTAGTAAAAACTAATGAGCTACAGATTTCTACGCTGAAGCCTCCTGTTGGAGGTGGCCGGAGAGCATGTTTGGGGAGCGTGCCACACAATGGGATTAGATCACAGGGCCACCTGAATGTTTTCATGTCCTCTGTATAATTAGCTAGACTGTGGCCTATTTATTTGAGTTGCTCTGGGTGAGCAGCTGTGTATTAGTTTTGGCAATGGTACACATTACTTTCGAATCACTCACCGTGAGCTTGTGTCGGAATGAATCGCACTTGCTGAGAACATGCTCTCATCATGACCCAGAACATTTATTCTCTCTCCAGCTTGTTATAGTTTTGCAATCAGCACTGTGACCAATCCTACATCTTTCTCAGAAAGCCACTTTCAGTCCTTTTGGCTGCGGTTAAAAAGGGCAAAAAGAAGTTTTCTGTAAACGAACAACCATTCAACCTGAATTTTTCCTTTTATCAGAGCAGAAAGGGTAAATGGTATAATTCTGCTTCTGTGTCTTATGTCTTATGGCTAAATATCTTTTGTCTTATTGCCTAATTCGGGAGAATGAGGGGCGATCTCATTGAAACCTAATGAATAGTGAAAGGTCTTGATAGAGTGGATGTGGAGAGGATGTTTCCTATGGTGGGAGAGTCTAAGACCAGAGTACACAGCCTCAGAATAGAGGGGTGTGCTTTAAGAATGGAGAAGAGGAGGAATTTCTTTAGCCAGACAGTGGTGAATCTGTTGAATTCTTTGTCATGGGCGGCTGTGGAGATCAAGTGATTATGTACATTTGTATATTTAAGGCAGGGGTTGATAGATTCTTGATTGGTCAGGGCATGAATGGATACGGGCAGAAGGTAGGAGACTGGGGCTGAGAGGAAAAATGGATCAGCCATGATAAAATGGTGGAGCAGACTCAATGGGCCAAATGGACTAATTCTGGTCCTATATCTTCTGGTCTTATGGTCTAATTCTGCTCCTACACTCAGTGGCCACTTTATTAGATACCTCCTGTACCTGTACTGAGTGTATTTCTGTATGTCCGTGGTCTTATGCTGCTGTAGCCCATCTACTTCAAGGTTCGATATATTGTGCGTTCAGAGATGCTCTTCTGCCCACCACCATTGTAGCACGTGGCTATTTGAGTTACTGTCACCTTTCTGCCAGCTAGAACCAGTCTGGCCATTCTCCTCTGACCTCTCCCATTAACGAGGCACTTTTGCCCAGAACTGCTGCTCACTGGATTTTTGTTTCGTTTTTCACACCAATCTCTGCAAACTCTAGAGACCACTGTATGTGAAAATCCCAGGAGATCAGCAGTTTCTGAGATATTCAAACCACCCCGTCTGGCACCAACAATCATTCCACAGTCAAAGTCACTGAGATCACATTTCTTCATCATTCTGATGATTGGCCTGAACAGCAACTGATGCTCTTGACCATGTCTTCATGTTTTTATGCATTGAGTTGCGGCCATATGATTGGCTGATTTAATATTTGCATTAATGAGCAGGTGTACCTAATTAGTTCACGGCTGGCATACAGCACATCGAAGAGAAAAATAATGCTGTGGCTGATTGCCTCTCATGACCCACCATCGATGCCATACACGTCAGGGTTGACTATACCGGCATGGCTGCTGACCAAGCTACCAACCCAGAGGTCCAGGCTTACAGGACAGAGGTCACGGGTTTGTGGTTGGCTGACATCAAGTTTGGGGATGCAGGAGTTTCCCTTCTGTGCGATGTCTCAACAGGATGTCCTCGCCCTATAGTACTGATTTTACCTTCAGTCACAGCCTCTTGCGTCCAGGTAGGAAGGCTTCACTGAAACAAATTGCTTTAAAGTTTGTGTAGCTTGGCCTCAGGGAGGACGTGCAAGCCTGTGTTGTGTGTCAGCGGGCAAGAATTAACTGTCACGTTCAGGCACTATCAGCACTGTTCGAAGTCATTGAGTAGCCATGTGGTCACATCGATGTTTCAATGGTGACCTGCTTTGTCTTCTCCCAACCCTACCACCCCCCCACCCCATGGTTTCACACATCTCCTTCCCATGGTGGACTGCACAACTTGGAAGCCAGAGGTTGTCCTTCTAACATTGATGACGGCTGCAGATGTGGCTGAGGCATTCATCAACACTTGGACTGCTCGGTTGAATGCCCCAACTGATATTTCTTCAACCACAGTCCCCAGTTCACATTGGACCTCTGGGCCGCAATGTTAAATTCTATCACAGCACAGTGTATCACCCGCAGTCCAACGGCCTGTTTCATCGCTTCTTAAAGGCTGCTTTGAGGGCCTCCGTGACGCACAAGTGTCGGCACGATCATCTCACATGGATCGTGCTGGGGCTCAAAATGGCTCCAAAAGAGGACCTGCAGTCTTCCCCAGCTGATCTGGTGTACAGACAGCTGCTATGGGTGCCCAGTGATTTGATTCCTCATGTCATAATTGCCTGGTCCGCACCTCAGCAACTTTCCACCCTCCTCAGCAAACTCAATCATTTTACAACTATTCCTACTTCCTATCACGGCATACAGCACTTTTGGGTTTCACTTTACCTACGTTCCACCTCATTCACTTTTGTCTGCCATGATACACATCATAAGCCCCCTTATGATGCCCTTTCCACAATTTGGAAAGGGGCAAAAATACTTTTTTTGGATATAGGAAGGGTAAACTTGAATGTATTTCTGTAGATTTCCTTAACCGGTCCACCAAGACTTGAATAGTTCCAGTACCATACCCCTGCATCATGACATGACCAAGTGCATGTCAACACACCACTGGATGAGCCAGAGGCAACTACTGTTACTCTACATAGTTCACAAACACCATCACTGAGTTTCTGTATTCACTTAACAGATGATGTCTAAAGTAATCATCAAAGTTTAGGGGGAGAAGGCCGGGGAATGGAGTTGAGGAGGGGGAAAAAGGACCAGACATGATTGAATGGTGGAGCAGGCTCAATAGGCCAAATGGCCTAATTCTGCCCCTGTCTTATGGTCTTATGGAACTCACAACCAGTGTAAGGCAATGTCATGGTCCCGACCGTTAACTCCTCTTATTCTCCTAATTCCCTTTTCCCCGTGTTCTCCTGGGCTCCTTGATTGCGACACCCGATCCTCATCTAAACCTGCAGCATAAAAACCCCGGCTTTGCATCCACTCATCGCCAGATCGTTGTTTCAGCCAGTGTGGTTATTCACATCTCCAGCCGCTTAGAAAAGTGTATTCTATGTTTTACTTAAGTACCGAGGTTTACCTGTGTAACTCTGTCTCTCCGTGTCAAGATAAGGATTGCCTGTCGTTTACCTTTCCATTTAACGCACCATGTCAAGATAAGCGTTGCCTGCCACCTGTCTTCTGTTTGCCGTTCAGCTCCAGCAACGCCCTGCATCAAGAAAAGTTTTGCCTGCCTCCTGCTCTTCCGTTCATCCACACTGTTTACCTGTGTTAACCCAGTCTCTCAACCGCTTAGAATTGTGTATTCTAAAGTTCTGTTTCTGTGCTGTTTGCCTGTGTTAACACTGTCTCTCAGCCGCTTAGAATTGTGTATTCTAAGTTTTGTTCCCGCACTGTTGTTTGCCTGTGTTAACTCTGTCTCTCCATGTTAACAGGAGCATGGCAAGCCGCCTGCCGTTCTCCCCCAGCCACGCTCATCCCCTTGTCCGTATCTCTGCTCTGCTTTGTCCCGCCATCCACCTACACTCTCCACTGACTCAGTGGTTAAATGGCGTGTTCTCACCATAGCGACCCGGGGTTTGATCCCCGGTCCAGCCTCGCTCACTCTTCGGCTTTCCTCTGCCTAATTCTCGCTCCCCGGCCTTCCCTGCAACCATTAATAAACACTCTTCTGGTTACGCTACCTCCGTGTCAGTGTCCTGTGTTTGGGTTCACCCATTCTTCTCTGCAACAGAACAATCTGGCCAAATTAGGCCCAGCGGACACAAACACACCAGCCATTGTTCCCTACTGAAACCCGGCCCAGAGAGCAACTTGAAGAAAGTAACTCAGAGCTCCCAGGTATCAAAGGAGAAAATTCTGCAGTTACAAAGACAATTAGAAGAAGCCAACATCTTGTCACGAAGTGAGTCATACTTCAGAGCAAGAATTAGGGACTGTCGCCATTTGACAAGGTAGGGGGTGGTATGACGTGGTGTATTACAACATGCAACTTTGATATTGATGTTGATTTACTTTTCCAAGAAAATTCTACAACTGGTCAGAAAATAGCCTTGACTGAGAAAATTGTCTGTGTTGCCAAACATGAAGAGCCTGCACCGTTTGAAACCACATCAAATTCAGGGTCTGGACTTCATACACATATTCTCTGTTGTGCAATGATTGGTAGAACGTGCTATTGAAACCAGAGAATTGACAAACCTTCTTAAGGATGGTGAAGCTTTGATGGATGAAAGTCTTTTGAAATTTTATACCCAGCAGTGGGAAGATTACAGGTTTTCTAGTAAAAGTGTTGAATGAAATCTGTGCCTACCTCAATCGACATTGGGTCCGCCATGAATTTGATGAAAGTACCCAGGATGAGCTGGCTCGTAAATGTGAACAAGTACTTCTTGAGAAACATCTAGAAATTTTTCATACGGAATTCCAGGACTTATTAGGTGCTGATAGAAATGAGGACTTGGATAAAAG
The DNA here is from genome assembly GCF_030028105.1 of Mobula birostris. Lineage (NCBI taxonomy): Eukaryota > Metazoa > Chordata > Chondrichthyes > Myliobatiformes > Myliobatidae > Mobula > Mobula birostris. The sequence continues at coordinate 42,150,072 of NC_092389.1, forward strand.
TATAACTTGGTGTCTCGACTCCAAGATGGCCTTTGGGAGCTGAAGAAACTTCTAGAAACACATATCCATAACCAGGGCATGGCTGCCATTGACAAATGTGGAGAAGCTGCTCTGAATGATCTCAAGATGTGTGTACAGACAATTCTGGATGTTCATAAGAAGTATACAATGCATTAGTGATGCCAGCTTTCAACAACAATGCCAGTTTTGTAGCTGCTTTAGGTAAGGCTTGTGGCCGTTTCCTAAATAATAATGCAGTCACAAAAAAATAGTTCAGTCATCAAGTAAATCTCCGGAATTATCGGCACGATACTGTGACTCTCTACTGAAGAAAAGCTCCAAGAATCCTGAAGAAGCTGAGCTTGCAGATACACTTAATCAAGTGATGGTGGTATTTAAGTACAGGTGTCCCCTGCTTTTCAAACGTTCGCTTTACGAAACCTCACTGTTACGAAAGACCTACATTAGTACCCTGTTTTCGCTTTCAGAAGGTGTTTTCACTGTTACGAAGAAAGGCAGCGCGCGATAAAAAATCAGCGCACGAAAAAAATCAGCGTGCAATAAAAGGCAGCGCGCACCCCGAGCAGCCGCTCTCCCCCGGATTCGGAACGGCATTGCTTAAACACGTTGCACTGAGCAGCCGTTAGCAAGATGAGTTCTAAGGTGTCGGAAAAGCCTGAAAGAGCTCGTAAGGGTGTTGCACTTAGCGTAAAACTAGACATAATTAAGTGTTTTGATCGTGGTGAACGAAGCAAGGACAAAGTGAGTTTGGCTTGTGGAAGCTGATGTAGATGATGTTGAAGAGGTTTTGGCATCCCATGACCAAGAACTGATAGATGAAGAGCTGATGCAATTGGAAGAGGAAAGGATAACAATCGAAACCGAATGCAGTAGCAAAAGTGAAGTCGTCCAGGAACTGAACGTGAAGCAACTGCATGAGATTTTCGCTGCAATGATAAAGTACAACTTTAATTTTGAAAGGGTACATAGGTTTTGGGGATATTTGCAAGATGGTTTGAGTCCTTACAAAGAACTGTGTGATATAAAAATTCTCGAGGCTCAGCAGTCAAGCAAGCCTTCCACATCAGCCACAGCAGACGGCGAACCTCGACCTTCGACATCGAGGTGGGCAGTCATAGGAGAAGATGAGCTGCCTGCCCTGATCGACGATGAGATGACACTCCAGTGTCCCACCACCCCAACCCCCAGGCCCCGGAAGATACTGTACCGATTCGCAGAGAATGCAGCGGTAGCTGGGAGGCACACAGCACACCTTTAAGAAAAAAGCCAAAATAAACATGCTAATTAATTAGGTGCTGCCTAGCACGTAATTGTCGGCCCAGATCAGTGCTGATGCAATTGGCAATCGCCTCTGATCTGTGCTGACATTTACGTGCCGGGCAGCACCTAGTTAATTAGCATGTTTATTTCGGCTTTTTTCTTAAAGATGTGCTGTGTGCCTCCTGGCTACCCCTGCATGCTTCGCGGCAATGTATCGGTCGGCAGCCCGGAGGGTGGGAGCCACTGCACCACCCAAACTCCTACTCAGTCTAACACACCATCATCAGTGTGCTCAGCGCTGTCTTCCCGATTCCAGTAAGTGATACTACACTGTACATACATTATTTCTACTTTATATAGGCTGTGTATTTTTGTGTTATTTGGTAGATTTGGCAGCTTCATAGTTTAAAGGTTACTGGAGAGCACGTTTATGCCAACAGCGCTTGCATGAGATTTTCTGCCGAGAGCACTTGCGTGAGATTTTTGCTATGGAGATATGTGCAGGCAATCGTTGTAGAGAAGTATTTCTACTTTATATAGGCTGTGTATTTATCATATCATTCCTGCTTTTACTATATGTAACTGTTACTTTAGGTTTTATGTGTTATTTGGCATGATTTGGTAGGTTATTTTTGGGTTTGCGAACGCTCACAAAATTTTCCCGTATAAATAAATGGTAATTGCTTCTTCGCTTTACGACATTTTGGCTTACGAACCATTTCATAGGAACGCTCTACCTTCGGATGGCGGGGGAAACCTGTATATTGATTCTATACCAGTTTGAGCAAAAGAGCAGGAAAGTCGAACCCAATTGCGAGAAAAGACTACAAAGGTTGAAGGTGAAGCAAGAAACCTGACCAGTGAAGTAAGTAGCCAGAACAAATCAACCACTCATGCAGCTAAGAAAGTAAGCAGTCCTGAGCACTTGTCTGTAACTGAGCAAGAAAAGCATTCACTGACTTCCACAAAAGAGAAACCAACAACTGATTTAAAGTCAAGAAAATCTCCAGCATCAGTATCAGTTACAAGATCAAGAAATCAACCATCTCCTGTGATTTAAAAAAAAGGCGTAAAAGAGAAGCAAGACCAGAATACAAAAGATAACAACATAAAACTCTAGGTACCTAGATCCAGGCACATTCATCCCACGTTCCACGTCTCCCAATTGAAACCTGTGTCTGTCAGCCCATTCACAAACACCATCACTGAGTTTCTGTATTCACTTAACAGATGATGTCTAAAGTAATCATCAAAGTTTAGGGGGAGAAGGCCAGGGAATGGAGTTGAGGAGGGGGAAAAAGGACCAGACATGATTGAATGGTGGAGCAGGCTCGATAGGCCAAATGGCCTAATTCTGCCCCTGTCTTATGGTCTTATGGAACTCACAACCAGTGTAAGGCAATGTCATGGTCCCGACCGTTAACTCCTCTTATTCTCCTAATTCCCTTTTCCTCGTGTTCTCCTGGGCTCCTTGATGGCGACACCTGATCCTCATCTAAACCTGCAGCATAAAAACCCTGGCTTTGCATCCACTCATCACCAGATCGTTGTTTCAGCCAGTGTGATTATTCACATCTCCAGCCGCTTAGAAAAGAGTATTCTACAGCCACTTAGTAAAGTGTATTCTAAGTTTTACTTCAGTACCAAGGTTTACCTGTGTAACTCTGTCTCTCCGTGTCAGGATAAGTATTGCCTGCTGTTGGTCTTTCCATTTGTCTCTCCGTGTCAAGATAAGGATTGCCAGTCGTTTACCTTTCCATTTAACGCTCTATGTCAAAATAAGTGTTGTCTGCCACCTGTCTCCTGTTTGCCGTTCAGCTCCAGCAACGCCCTGCGTCAAGAAAAGTTTTGCCTGCCTCCTGCTCTTCCATTCATCCGCGCTGTCTGCCTGTGTTAACTCTGTCTCTTGACCACTTAGAATTGTGTATTCTAAGATCTGTTTCCGCGCTGTTGCCTATGTTAATCCTGTCTCTCGGCCACTTAGGATTGTATATTCTAAGTTTGGTTTCCGCGCTGTTGTTTGCCTGTGTTAACTCTGTCTCTCTGTGTTAACAGGAGCATGGCAAGCCGCCCGCTGTTCTCCCCCAGCCACGCTCATCCCCTTGTCCGTATCTCTGCTCTGCTTCGTCCCGCCGTCCACCTACACTCTCCACTGACTCAGTGGTTAAACGCTGTGTTCTCACCATAGCGACCCGGGGTTCAATCCCCAGTCCAGCCTCGCTCACTCCTCGGCTTTCCTCTGCCCTCGCTCCCCGGCCTTCCCTGCAACCATTAATAAACACTCTTCTGATTACGCTACCTTTGCGTCAGTGTCCTGTGTTTGAGTTCACCCGTTCTTCGCTGCACAGGCAACAGCTTTTGGTTTGTTCAGAATGGAAGTAAAGGGATGCAGCTTTTGTTTAGCACATAAAATGATGCTCACATGTTTTATTCACAAAATCTTACACTCTCTTTTCACAGCTGCCATCAGGAAGGTGATACAGGAGCCCCAGGACTCACACCACTAGGTTCAGGAACAGTAATTACCCCTCAACCATCAGGAAGAAGGTACAGGCTCTTGAACCAGAGGGGATAACTTTACTAAATTTCACTTGCCCCATCACTGAACTGTTCCCACAACCCATGTCCTCATAGAAAAGCCTACAGCACAATATAGGCCCTTCGACCCACAAAGCTGTGCTGAATATGTCCTTACCTGAGTACCTGAGAAATTACCTAGGGTTACCCATAGCCCTTTATTTTTTTAAGCCCCATGTACCTATCCAGGAGTCACTTAAAAGACCCTATTGTATCCGCCTCCACCACCGTCGCCGGCAGCCCATTCCATACACTCACCACTCTCTGAGTAAAAAACTTACCCCTGACATCTCCTCTGTACCTGCTTACAAGCACCTTAAAACTGCGCCCTCTCGTGCTAGCCATTTCAGCCCTGGGAAAAAGCCTCTGACTATCCACACGATCAATGCCTCTCATCTTATACACCTTTATCAGGTCACCTCTCATCCTTCATCACTCCAAGGAAAAGGCCAAGTTCACTCAATCTATTTTCATAAGGCATGCTCACCAATCCAGCCAACGTTCTTGTAAATCTCCTCTGCACCCTTTCTATGGCTTCTACATCCTTCCTGTAGTGAGGCGACCAGAACTGAGCACAGTACTCCAAGTGGGGTCTGACCAGGGTCCTATATAGCTGCAACATTACCTCTTGGCTCCTAAACTCAATCCCACGATTGATGAAAGCTAATACACCGTATGCCTCCTTAACCACAGAGTCAACCTGCACAGCAGCTTTGAGTGTCTTATGGACTCGGATCCCAAGATCCCTCTGATCCTCCACACTGCCAAGAGTCTTACCATTAATACTATATTCTGCCATCATATTTGACCTACCAAAATGAACCACCTCACACTTATCTGGGTTGAACTCCATCTGCCACTTCTCAGCCCTGTTTTGCATCCTATCAATGTCCCTCTGTAACTTCTGACAGCCCTCCACACTATGCACAACATCCCCAACCTTTGTGTCATCAGCAAACTTACTAACCCATCTCTCCACTTCCTCATCCAGCTCATTTATAAAAATCACAAAAGGTAGGGGTCCCAGAACAGATCCCTGAGGCACACCACTGGTCACTGACCTCCATGCAGAATATGACCCGTCTACAACCTCTCCTTGCCTTCTGTGGGCAAGCCAGTTCTGGATTCACAAAACAATGTCCCCTTGGATCCCATGCCTCCTTACTTTCTCAATAAGCCTTGCATGGGACACCTTATCAAATGCCTTGCTGAAATCCATACACACTACATCTACTGCTCTACCTTCATCAATGTGTTTAGTCACATCCTTAAATCAGAGCACAGACATAGTTCCCCACTACCACAAATTTTGCAGTCAAGTATCCCGCATTTAGGGACATCGCAGGCGTCAGCACATCCGAAGTGCAATGGGATAGCATCGTCCTGGCAGAACCACCTTAATGATCACGGTCTCTCCCCTGCCAAGTAAATATTGCGTATGACTTATTGAGTCTGCCTACAAGAAAATGAATCTCAGGGTTGTATATGGTGACATATATGAACTTTGATAATAAATTTACTTTGAACTTTGGACTACGACTCTCATAATTTTCCATCAGGTCTCCCCTCAGCTTCCAACTCTCCAAAGAAAACAACCCAAGTTTGTTCAACCTCTTCTTATCGTCTCCAATCCAGGAAGCATCTGGTGAACCTCATCTGCACCTCTTTCCTAGGCTTCCACATCCTCCCTGTCATGTGGTGATCAGAACTGCACACAATACTCTAAATGTGGCTTAACTAAAAATTGTATACAGCTGTGACATGACTTCCTGATGTTTCTGCTCAATGGTCCATCCAAACGACATAGAATGTCAGACTTGGGAGACAAAAAGTGTGAGAGAGTAGGTGTGCTGGCTCCCCCAGTGAGAGATAAATATTGGCATAGGTATTAGTATTGGTTTATTATTTTCATATGTACAGTGAAAAGCTTGTCTTGTTTACCGTCTATGGAAATCAAACTGTTCCCCAATGCATTAAGGTAGGAAAATGTAAAACAACAACAATGCAGAATAAAGTTGGCCAGGGGTTTAATATGGTTAGATAATGCTGCAGCTCTGTTAAACCTTGGTTAGACCACACTTGGAGTATTGTGTTCAATTCTGGTCGCCTCGATATAGGAAGGATGTGCAAGCTTAAGAAAGGATGTAGAGGAGATTTGCCAGGTTGCTGCCTGGATTAGAGAAATGTCTAATGAGTATAGACTGAATGAACTGGGGCTTTCCTCTCTGGAGCGAAGGAGAATAAGAGACGACTTGATAGAGATTTTCATGATGATAGGAGGCATAAATCAAATTGATTGTCAGAGACTTGTCCCCAGGACAGAAATAGCCAATATAACACCCAGGTGCTTGGACGAAAGTATAGCAGGGATATCAAAGGTACATTTTTCACACAAAGTGGTGGGTGTGTGCATTGTCCAGACAGGGGTGATGGAAGAGGCAGATACATAAGGGCTATTTAAGATAGGCACATGGAGGATATAAAAATGGAGGGCTATGTAGGAGAAAAGGATGAGATTGATCTAAGAGTAAGTTAGTGTATCGACACAACATCGTAGGCTGAATGTCCTGTACCGTGCTGTAATTTTCTACATTTAGATCCATAGATGGATGCAAAAGATCTCCCAGCACTGTTTCAAGGAAGAGCAGAGAAATTGCTCAGATGTTTGGTTGATATTTTACTCTCGATTACTCGATTAATTACGACTATCTGGTTGCTACCTCTTTCCCATTGGTGGGAACGTGAAATATAAAATTTGATTGTCATTTTCCTCCACACTGTAACAAATGTCAAAAGATATTCAAATTGAGATAACAGATGGTGATTAAACTAAATAAAAGGCAGTCATTTTGTTTTCCATTTTCATTAAATATGTTCAGAAACTAGGGAGAATCTTGTCTAGGAAACTTTTCATGACGACCTACCATTCAACAGTATATGCTTTCATTAATGAAAATCTGGCCTAATAGATCCAAATTGGCTGGAAGTAGAATTATCAAATAAAGCTGTATTTTAATTAGATCACTTAGTTTTATGAATTTGGGCTGACTCTCTCTTGGAGTTAACACATTCAAAAAACAGGGAGAATATAGTATGCGTGCGGGTGTTCTGCACTGCCTCCCAGCCTCTCGCTGGCTGCTCCCAAAGGAAGGTCACTGCATTCAGATGGTCTCTCTCTCTCCCTCTCTCTCTCTGTCCCTCGATGCTCTGAGGATGGTGCGGAAGTTCTAGGTCTGCGGTTTGTAGATTGGACTCTGTAGTTCACATTGCAACGTGCTTGTCGTTTCTGATCCCTCCTTTTTTTGGATGCTATTTTGGGCGATTTTGAATCAGGGTAGTCTGCAGATCACAAGCACTGAGCTGAGCTCTATATGCCGGACTCTTCCGATTTTCTGTTTTAAATTCTGTTCTTTTTTGCTCTTTTCTTTGTTGTTGTTTGCGTGATTTGTTTTTTTATGTGCGGCGGGGGGTGGTGTTTGATGTTTTTCTTTAAACAGGTTTCATGATTTTCTTTGTTTTGTAGCTGGAGAAGACAAATCTCAGAGGTGCAGCCTGCATACATACTTCCATAATAAATGTACTTTGAATCTCTGAATCTTTGAGAAAGTTGTGTAAGGACTCCCATCACCCACGACATGCCCTCTTCTCATTGTTACCATTGGGTAGGAGGTACAGAAGCCTGAAGGCACACACTCAGCAATTCAGGAACAGGTTCTTCCCCTCTGCCATCCGATTCCTGAATGGGCATTGAACCAATGAACACTACCTCACTTGTTTATACTATCTCTGTGTTGCACTCTTTTTACCCAAACTATTTAGTACATATATACTTACTCTAATTGATTTACGGCTCCAAAGGTAGTCATAGCCTAAGGGTGGTAGTGAGGATGAGCTCTCACTGCTCAACAAATGCTCTTCATGGCGTGCGCCTCAAACAGCCTCTGACAACCAAGTCCAACTCCTGGCCTTTACGTGTGGCAGAGTTCTTATGCCCGGCGGAGCTGATCTCACTGACAGGAGAAGGGGCAAAGGCGGGCCACTGGCGCCTTAAAACCAGTGTTAACCACGGATGGTAGCTCATCTAGGAGAGGGAAAACTCTGATTTCAAACCTCCACTGCCCTGCGGCTATATTCACAGGAAAGACTTTGGGAGTAAACCCTGAGGAAAAATCCGGAGTCGGAGTCCGGAAGGTGGCTGACTGCTGTACCCAGCACCGGCACGGCAACTCCTTTGGACCTGTCATCAGCATGGGGGGGGGGGGGGGGGGGAGGGGGGGGTGTCCCACTGCATGGGCAACAGATGGATCTCCATATCAACTCTGCCCTGGAGAGGCCACTCTAGCTTCGCTCCAATGACTACCAGAGGCGCAGTACCCATGGTTGACCACAACCACGAAGGCCACACACAATTGATTTACTTACTTACTTACTTTTTCTTCTATACTATGTATTTCATTGAACTGCTTCTGCTAAGTTAACAAATTTCACAAGACATGCCGGTGATAATAAACCTGATTCTAATATGATTCAAAATTTGTCACATTCCCTTACAACATAGGAGGCCACTCTACCCCTCCACTCAATGATCATTAGTCCATAAGTCATGGTGTTCACAGACCTCCACTGTCCTGATGTGCTGCTACTGCCCAAGCTGCATGGCAGTTAGCACTTACCATAAGACCATAAGACACAGGAGCAGAATTAGGCCATTCAGCCCATTGAGTCTGCTCTGCCATTCCATCATGGCTGATCTCAGATCCCACTCAACCCCACACACCTGCCTTCTCACCATATCCGTTAATTTCCCGAACAATCAAGAATCTATCAACTTCCACTTTAAATATACCAACGGACTTGGCCTCCACCGCAGTCTGTGGCCGTGAATTCCACAGATTCACTGCTCTCTGGCCTAAAAAAATTCCTCCTTACCTTCATTCTAAAAGGTCACTTCTTGGCATTGGTGCTGAAGTGTGCATGGTAAATCGTAGAACCAGTGTTGCCTGGTTCAGAGTCACGCGCATGAGTCTGCTGACAGGGCTTACTGAGACATTCAGCACCTCTGCCAGGCTGAATGTAGACTGTCGGACATTTTAGAACGTCCCCTATAGCCCTGGGTGTATTAGCAAGGGCTGTGTGAACTTGGTCGGGCATAAAGAGTTCTCTAAAAGTGAAACAAGGACAACAGACCTTGTCTGATTACCCAGGTGAGAGAGCGTGTATCCATTAGTTCTGAAGGCCGAGCATCACCCAGGCCGGCAAGGAGAGCAACTGTTTGATGTGCTCAGACCCAGGCAGTCCGGCAGTCTGTCACAGGTGAGTTTTCACAGTGACATGTTCATCACATGCAGGCAGGTCTTCTGCGAGACTCACCACTCTGGCTGCAGTGGAACCACTCAGCGATGCTACAACGTAGTAAAATTTGGTATTGTCCATGGTGATTTCTCACAGTGCAAACTGTGGAAATCATGTGGCAGCGTGCTGCTCTCCCAAAACATCAGCAGCTTCAAAGCGGCTGCGTTGGTCAACATGTCGTTGAGTAACTCTGGAATTGTCTGACAGTCTTGGGGTCACCAATGTAGGATTTTCTGAATAAAACATGCGAGAGTCGTTTCACGTGTTTAATAAAATCACAGCCTTTTACGTCCATTATGAACAAACCAAAAATTGCCGCCTTACACTGAAGTCATTACATCAGACACCATCTCTTAAAGTGAAAACAACAGCTCATTGATGGTGTTTGTGAATTATATTGAATAGTTTTTATTATGAACAATATGTGCCCTCTGTCACCCGTTACATTACTCTACAAGAGCACAACCTGGGTGGTGGGGGTCTCTGATGATTCTGCTTTCCTGCAACAATGCTCCATTCGATGGATAGGGTTGGCAGTCTTTTTCCCCAGACTGGAAATGTCAGATACTCGAAGGTACAGGTTTAAAGTTAGAGGGGGAAGTTTAAACTAGGTTTGTGAGGCATGATTGTTTTATGGAGAGTGGTAGGTGCCTGTAACACACTGCCAGGGGAAGCTGGTAGAAGCAGGCACAATGACTGTGTTTAAAAGGCATTCAGATAGTCACAGGAGTAGGAATATACAGATCAGGTGCCAGATGGGATTTCGCATGCAAATCCTGAAGAATCTCAGCCCAAAACATCAACTATTTATTCCCCTCCATAGATACTGCCTGACTTGCTGAGTTCCTCCAGTATTTTCTGTGTGTTGCTGAAGATTTCCAGCATCTACAGAATCTCTTGTGTTTTCTGGTTGAAGGGAAGTAGCTGTTCTTGAACTTGGTGTGGGACTTCAGACTTCTGTACCTCCTGTCCAAATCAGTATGTAGACAGCAATTTTAGGTGATAAGCCAAAGTTCAAATTCAGGTTCAGTTTCAGGGTCAAATTCACTTACTTATCGCAGGTTGTGCTAGGGACAGGCCACAAGTGTTACCACACATTCTGGCACCAATCTAGCATGCTCACAATGCTCAGCAGAACAACTCAAAACACAGCAAAACAGGCTCCTTTCCTCTTTCCCACCCACCCACACACACGAATTCCACAACTGATCTCCAGTCTTTAGTCTCCAGGCTTCGACTTCAGGACTTCCAATTGACCTTTGGGCTTCAGTCGTCAGTATCGACCACCAGACTCCCCTGTGAATGGACCCCAAGCTCCAAGCGCGCTGACAATAGGCTAAAGCAAAGTGAGACAAAACTACATTTGAACTACTCTCTAATTTGCTGATGGACTTTGCATGGTCTGAAGCTAAACCCTCTAATGTTAAAAAAAATCTAACATTAATCAGATTTAGCCACCCAAGTTGCCAAGGAAGCCAGAAGAGTGATCATCACCACCTGGTCCTGATAACAGGATTGCCTGAGGAGTAGAAATTGAAGACAGCATTGTTCTTCTTGGACCCCAGGCACAGACTTGTCTTTGAAATATATTTATTTTTAAGATGTATTTATTGAGATGCAGCACGAAATAGGCCTAGCAACCCCCGATTTAATCCAAGCCTGTTTACCATTTGGATGTGAATTCTGATAATAAATGCTGATGTAACACGGAAGAGTTTGTGAGACCACTGATCAAACGCAGTCACACAGGAGAGGATATCCAAACTCCTGCTGAGTTTCATTACGAGCACATGTTCGGGACACACTGCATGTGTTGCGTTCTTTCATTTTCTTTTAACAACCTCTTGAATCCCACAGGAGTTTTCAATACAATACTCCATGGGAATGCATTTTGCACTTCACCTCTACTGATTCATATAGTCAGAGGTTAGAAACTCCTTTCATTAGAAGTGGAAAACAAAAAAAAAGCTGCAGCTATTGGAAATCTGAAATGAAAACTAGAAAATGCTACGCAGGTCAGGCAGCACCTGCAGAAAGAAATCAGGCAGTCTGTAGTTAATAAAGTCAGTACCTTCTCTACTGAATAAAGTGGCCACTGAGCGTATGTTCATGGTCTTCTGCTGCTGTAGCCCATCCACTTCAAGGTTCATGTGTCGTGCATTCAGAACGCTCTTCTGCACACCACTGTTGTAATGCGTAGTTATTTGAGCTACTGTCACCTTCCCATCAGCTTGAACCAGTCTGGCCATTCTCCTCTGACCTCTCTCATTAATAAGATGTTTTCATCCACAGAACCGCTGCTTACAGTTTTTTTTTGTTTTTCCCACCATTCTCTATAAACGCCAGGGTTACAATGGGTCATTGATAGGATGCAATACTGGGCTGAGAAGTGGCAGATGGAGTTTAACCCAGGAAATTGTGAGGTGGTTCATTTTGGTAGATCAAATATGATGGCAGAATATAGCTTTAATGGCAAGACTCTTGGCAGTGTGGAGGATCAGAGGGACCTTGGGGTCCGAGTCCATAGGACACTCAAAGCTGCTGCGCAGGTTGACTCTGTGGTTACGAAGGCATACGGTGCATTGGTCTTCATCAATTGTGGGATTGAGTTTAAGACCCGAGAGGTAATGTTGCAGCTATATAGGACCCTGGTCAGACGCCACTTGGAGTACTGTGCTCAATTCTGGTTGCCTCACTACAGGAAGGATGTGGAAACCATAGAAAGGGTGCAGAGGAGATTTATAAGGATGTTGCCTGGACTGGTGAGCATGCCTTATGAGAATAGGCTGAGTGAACTCGGCCTTTTCTCCTTGGAGCGACGGAGGATGAGAGGTGACCTGATGGAGGTGTTCAAGATAATTAGAGGCATTGATCGTGTGGATAGTCAGAGGCTTTTCCCCAGAGCTGGAATGGCTAGCACGAGAGGGCATAGTTTTAATGTGCTTGGAAGTAGGTACAGAGGAGATGTCAGCGATAAGTTTTTTATGCAGAGAGTAGTGAGGGTGTGGAATGGGCTGCTGGCGGCGGTGGTGGAGACAGAAACGATAGGGTCTTTTAAGAGACTCTTGGATGGCTACATGGAGCTTAGAAAAATAGAGGGCTATGGGTAAACCCTAGGTAATTTGTAAGGTAAGGACGTGTTCGGCACAGCTTAGTGGGCCGAAGGGCCTGTATTGTGCTGTAGGTTTTCTATGTTTGTATGTTTCCATAAACTAAACAAATATTTTACACCAGTCTTCACTGTGGAAGACACTAGCAGTGTGCCAGGTGTTGAAGGGTGTGAGAGAGGAGAAGTGAGTGCAGTTACTAGAACAAGACAGAAGGTGCTCAAAAAGCTGAAAGACCTAAAGGTACATAAGTCAACTGCACCCTAGGGTTCTGAAAGAGGTAATGGTGGAGATTGTGATCTTGATCTTTCAAAAATCATTAGACTCTGGCATTGTGCGAGAGGACTGGAAAACTGCAAATATAACTCCACTCTTTAAGAAAGGAGGAAGGCAGCAGAAAGGAAATTATAGTCCAGTTAGCCTGACCTCAGTGGTTGGGAAGATGTTGAAGTCAATTGATAAGGGTGAGGTTATGGAGTACTTGGTGACACAGGACAAGATAGTACATAGTCAACATGGTTTCCCTGAGGGAAAATCTTACCTGACAAACCTGTTGGAATTCTTTGAGGAGATTACAAGTAGAATAGATAAAGGGGAAGCATTGGATATTGTGTTTTTGGATTTTCAGAAGGCCTTTGGCAAGGTGCCACAGATAAGGCTGCTTACCAAGGTAAGAGCCTATGGTATTACAGGAAAGTTACTGGCATGGTTAGAGCATTGACTGATTGGTAGTAGGCAGCCAGTAGGAATAAAACGATCCTTTTCCGGGTGGCTACCTGTGACTTGTGGTGTTCTGCAGGGGTCACTGTTGGGGCCACTTCTTTTTATGATTTAGATGATGGAATAGATGGCTTCGTTACCAAGTTTGCAGATGATCTAAAGATTTGTGGAGGGGCAGGTAGTGTTGAAGAAATAGGTAAGCTGCAGAAGAACTTTGACAAATTAGGAGAATGGGCAAGAAAGTGGCAAATGAAATATAATGTTGGAAAATGCATGGTCATGCACTTTGGTAAAAGAAATTAATGTGCAGACTATTTTCTAAACAGGGAGAAAATCCAAAAATCTGAGGTGCAAAGGGACTTGGAAGTCCTTGTGCAGAACAACCTAAAGGTTCACTTGCAGGTTGATCAGTGGTGAGGAATGCAAATGCAATGTTAGCATTCATTTCAAGAGGTCTAAAGTACAAGAGCAGGGATGCTAAGGCTTTGTAAGGCACTGGTGAGGCCTCACCTTGAGTATTGTGAACAGTTTTGGGCTCCTCATCTAAGGAAAGATGTGCTGGCATTGGAGAGGGTTCAGAGGAGGTTCACAAGGATAATTCCAGGAATGAAAGGGTTATCATACGAGGAACATTTGATGGCTGTGGGCCTGTAGTCGCTGGAACTGAAAATAATGAGGAGGGATTTCTTTGAAACCTTTTGAATGTTGAAAAGCCGAGACAGAATAGATGTGGAAAGGATGTTTCCCATGGTGCGGGAGTCTAGGACAAGAGGGCACAGCCTCAGAATATAAGTAATCCATTTAGAACAGAGATGTGGAGAAATTCCTTTAGTCAGAGAGTGCTGAATTTGTGGAATTTGTTACCACAGGCAGCTGTGGAGGCCAGGTTGTTGGGTGTATTTAAGGCAGAGATTGATAGGTTCTTGATTGGCCATGGCATCAAAGGTTACGGGGAGAAGGCCAGGATGTGGGGCTGAGGGAAAATGGATCCGCCATAACTGAATGGCAGAGCAGACACAATGGGACAAATGGCCTAATTCTGCTCCTATGTCTTATGGTCTTATGGAACTGTGGACCTCACAACGTATCTCATTGTGGCCTTGCACCTTATTGTCTGCCTGTACCTGTAACTGTAACACATTATTCTACATTCAATTATTTCTTTTCCACCATACCTCAGTACATAAGGCAATAATAATCCAATTTACTAATTTAGATCCTGAGAGCAAGAGAGGCTAGAGGGGCGGAATCCAGATGGATTGGGAATTCTGAGGATGGATTGTGGCTGAAGGCTCCTGAACAATGAAATGGCTCGGTGGCAGAAGAAATTGAACATCATGTCAACCTCAATCACTGAAGTGGGGACAAAAAGAATGAATTGTGTGTGTTTCTTTTTCACAGATACTGCCAAGCCTGACGTATATTCTCAGCATTTCTGTTGTTGGATTAGATTTGTCTGCCTGCTGAATAAATATTTAATAAAGAACATTAGTTTAAAAATTAGGAATTCTTAATGGAGAGATATGTGACCAAACTGAGTATTATTGATGACAGGGCTGAGAATTAAAATCAATTTTCCAATACTGACATCCTCCCAAAGCATTATCACAGTCAGAGCTCTTTGCAAATATTGTTCAGCCATGAGTTATGAGAAGCTTAATTGCGGTAACACCAAAATGAGGAATGTATAATTTTAGCAGAACTGATAGATCCTTAATCCCGTGCACACAGCAGGAGCATGCGTACACCTTCAGCAACAATACAGAGCCTGGCTTTTGTTTCACAGTCAGTTGCGGTGGATGAAACCAATATTGTGATTAACAGTGTTGGTGACTAACAAGATTTAATTCCTATCTTATACTTACCCGCTCTATTGCTATATAGTGTGTGGGTATATATATATATATAGACAGATAGATAGATAGATATAGATATATATATAAAGAGTTATACTTTCCCAAATGCTGATCAACACCTCCTTTATTGCACCCCACCAGACACTCCTCTATCCAGAATCACTTTATAGACATACTAATTATCTATGTGTATCTCATGCATTATGTATTGTTATCTTGTATAGTTATATTTATTGTGTGTTTTTATTATTGTGTTCTTTATCTTATTGTGATTTTTTTTTTCTGCTGCTTTGGATTTGGAGTAACAAGTATTTTGTTCTCCTTTTCCCTTGTGTACTGGAAATGATGAATTTTGAACCTAGTGGATGTTACAGCGAATGATCTGACCATGTGGCTGATTAATTATGTTCTTCCGCCCTTCATTCTGTTTTTATCATCTACCTAATTCTCCTTTGCAAATGCCGTGGCAAGAAAATATCCATATTCTAATCACTCTTTTCGTAAAAGAATTGTCATCAAAACTTCGCTGCAGTTCTCTTTCTGGTCTTACATTTGGGCTGATTGTTACAATCTTGTCAGACAGTGGAACTAGTTTATCTTAATTTACCCTGCAAAATGGGTCCTTTGTCTGAGAAAGGAGTGCTGGAGTTGGAGAGGGTCCAGTGGTGGTTCACAAGAATGATCCAAGATATGAGTAGCATTAGATGGTTCTGGGCCTGTACTCACTGGACCTTAGAACAATAAGGGGGATCTCATTGAAACCTAACAAATATTGAAAGGCCTGGACAGATTGGATGTGGAGAGGATGCTTCCCATAGTGGGGTAGTCTAGGACCAGAGGGCAAAGCCTCAGAACAAAAGGATACCCTTTTAAATATGAGTTCAGGAGGAATTTCTTTAGCCAGAGGTTGGTGAATCTGGGGAATTCATTACCACAGATGGCTATAGAGGCCAAGTCATTGGGTATATTTGAAGCAGAAGTTGATAGGTTCTTGACTAATTAAGGTGTCAAAAGTTACAGGAAGAAGACAGGAGAATGGGATTGAGAAGGATAATAAGTCAGCCATAATTAAATCGAGTAGACCCGATGTGCCAAATGGCCAATTCTGCTCCTATTGTCATATGGCCTAATAGCCTTAAAATATGTTGTGTAATTAAGTAGAGAGCAGACGCCTCTGTGGGTGTGCTGGAATCCATGCTGGGTTGGGGCTGGCCACTCCTGCTGGTGCTGCTTTTCGGAGTTTGCTCGGTGGAAGACAAGCTGGATTCAATTCATCTGCAGCTGCCCTAGTGCATGATGAAGAACTGCTGCATGCTTGTTCTTGCAGAAACATGGCTCCAGGGCAAAATCCCATGCATTATCATCCTTCAGGCCATGCTACTCAGGGACTTGGGCTATATTATTTTTTGGTGATTATATATTTTCTCCTATCGTAATTATATGTACTGTGCGCTGTGTACGACTATTGGCAATATGTTTTGAAACTTGGCCCCAGAGGAACGCTGCATTATTTGACTGTATTTATGTCTATGGTTGAAGGACAATTAAATGAACTTGAACTTGAAGATCATCATTGAGATTATGTCTCCTTAGAGCTGAGATTAATTCAATATGCCCGTCACTCTTTATTCCAGTGTTTCCTTTTGCTTTTACACCCATAAAGAATATAGTTCATTCCACTCCAGTGCTTCTCCCATTTATTCACGGTCCCTAAGAATAAACTAGGCACTCTCTGAATAAATGAGAAGTTATGTGGAATATTCCACACAGGATGGGTGTGGGGAATGGTGTGTGATGTTTTGTTGACCCGACTGAATACTGAAAGACCTGGATAGAGCAGACACGGAGTTTAAAAATGCAAACATGAGGAAATCTGCAGGTGCTGGAACTTCAAGCAACCCACATAAAAGTTGCTAGTGAATGGAATTTCAAGCAGCACACAGAAAAGTTGCTAATGCCCCACCTCCCCTTTGTACCCCATCCGTTATTTATTTATATACAAACACTCTTTTTCCCTCTCTCCTTTTTCTCCCTCTGTCCCTCTCACTATACCCCTTGCCCATCCTCTGGGCGTTTCCCCCCCCCCTTTTTCTTTCTCCCTGGGCCTCCTGTCCCATAACCCTCTCATAGCCCTTTTGCCAATCACCTGTCCAGCTCTTGGCTCCATCCCTCCTCCTCCTGTCTTCTCCTATCATTTTGGATCTCCCCCTCCCCCTCCCACTTTCAAATCCCTTACTAACTCTTCCTTCAGTTAGTCCTGACGAAGGGTCTCGGCCTGAAACATCGACTCCACCTCTTCCTAGAGATGCTGCCTGGCCTGCTGCATTCCCCAGCAACTTTTATGTGTGTTGCAGACATGGAGTGGATGTTTCCATTAGCAGGAGAGTCCAGGATCCATAAGACCATAAGATATAGGAGCAGAAGTAGGCCATTCAGCCTATCGAGTCTGCTCTGCCATCCAATCATGGGCTGATCCAATTCTTCCAGTCATCCTCACTCCCCTGCTTTCTCCCCATACCCATTGATGCCCTGGCTAATCAAGAACCTATCTATCTCTGCTTTAAATGCACCCAATAACTTGGCCGCCACAGCCGCTCGTGGCAACAAATTCCACAGATTTACCACCTTCTGACTAAAGTAATTTCTCCACATCTCTGTTCTAGATGGACGTCCTTCAATGCTGAAGTCATGCCTTCTTGTCCAAGACTCCCCTACCAAGGGAATGGCCTCAAAATAAAGGGACATACCCTTAAAACTGAGAAGAGGAGCAATTTTTTCAGCTGAAGGCTAGTGAATCTGTGGAATTCATTGCCACAGGAGGCTGCAGAGACCAAGTCATTGGGTATACTTAAGACAGAGATTGATAGGCTCTTGCTTGGTTATAGGTTAAGGGTCAGAAACATAGAAACATAGAAAACCCACAGCACAATACAGGCCCTTTGGCCCATAAAGCTGTGAATATGTCCTTACCTTAGAATTACTGAGGCTTACCCATAGCCCTCTATTTTTCTAAGCTCCATGTATCCATCTAGGAGCCTCTTAAAGACTTTGTACACCATGGTTCCTGTACGGTACCACCCTTTCCTTGTCTCATTGGAACGTATCTACGCAGAACCCCACACAAATATCCCCTGAACAGTTGCCACATTTCTTCCGTACATATACCTGAGAACATCTGTTTCCAATTTATGCTTCCAAGTTCCTGCCTGATAGCCTCATATTTCCCCTTACTCCAATTAAATGTTTCCCTAACTTGTCTGTTCCTATCCCTCTCCAATGCTATGGTAAAGGAGATAGAATTGTGATCACTATCTCCAAAATGCTCTCCCACTGAGAGACCTGACACCTTACCAGATTTATTTTCCAATATCAGATCAAGTACAGCCTCTCCTCTTGTAGGCTCATCTACATATTGTGTCAAGAAACCTTCCTGAACACACCTAACAAACTCCACCCCATATAAACACCTTGCTCTCAGGAGATGCCAATCAATATTTGAGAAATTAATATCTCCCACCACAACAACCCTGTTATTATTACTCCTTTCCAGAATCTGTCTCCGTATCGGCTCCTTGATGTCCCTGTTACTATTGGGTGGTCTATAAAAAGCACCCAGTAGAGTTATTGACCCCTTCCTTTTCCTAACTTCCACCCACAGAGACTCCGTAGACAACCCCTCCATGACTTTCTCCTTTTCTGAAGCCATGATACTATCTCTGATCAACAATGGCACGCCCCCAGCTCTTTTGCCTCCTTCCCTGTCCTTTCTGAAACATCTAAATCCTGGCACTCGAGGTAGCCATTCCTGCCCCTGCACCATCCAATTCTCTGTAATGGCCACAACATCATAGCTCCAAGTACTGATCCACGCCTAAGCTCATCCACTTTATTCTTAATACTCCTGGAATTAAAATAGACACATCTCAAACCGTTCGTCTGAGTGCGTCTCTTCTCTATCACCTGCCTATCCTCCCTCTTGCACTGTCTCCAAGCTTTCTCTATTTGTGAGCCAACCTCCCTTTTCTCCGTCACTTCAGTTCGGTTCCCACCCCCCAGCAATTCTAGTTTAAACTTTCCCCAATAGTCTTGGCAAACCTCCCCACCAGGATATTGGTCCCCCCTGGGATTCAAGTGCAACCCGTCCTTTTTGTACAGGTCACACCTGCCCTAGAAGAGGTCCCAATGATCCAGAAATCTGAATCCCTGCCCCCTGCTCCAATCCCTCAGTCAGGCATTTATCCTCCACCTCACTCTATTCCTATACTCACTGTCACGTGGCACAGGCAATAATCCCGAGATGACTACCTTTGTGGTCCTGCTTCTCAACTTCCTTCCTAACTCCCTGTCATCTGCTTTCAGGACAGCCTCCTTTTTCCTACCTATGTCGTTGGTACCAATATGTACCACAACCTCTGGCTGTTCTCTTTCCCACCTCAAGATATCGTGGACACGATCAGAAATATCCCGGACCCTGACAGAGTAGCAAATCATAAACACAAAATACTCTGCAGATGCTGGGGCCAAAGCAACACTCACTACAAGCTGGAGGAACTCAGCAGGTCAGGCAGCATCCGTGGAAACGATCAGTCAACCCTGGCACCTGGGAGGCAAACAACCATCTGCATTTCTTTCCTGCATCCACAGAATCGCCTGTCTGACCCCGTAACTATAGAGTCTCCTATCACTGCTGCCATCCTCTTCCTTTCCCTACCCTTCTGAGCCACAGGGCCGGACTCTGTGCCAGAGGCACGGCCACTGTTGCTTCCCCCAGGTAGGCCGTCTTCCCCAACAATACTCAGACAGAAGTACTTATTGTCAAGGGGTACAGCCACAGGGGTGCTCTCTAGTATCTGACTCCTGTCCTTCCCCCTCCTGACTGTTACCCACTTGTCTGTCTCCTGTGACCCCAGTGTGACTACCTGCCTATAACACCTTTCTATCACCTCCTCACTCTCCCTGACCAGACGAAGGTCATCGAGCTGCATCTCCAGTTCACTAACACGGTCCCTAAGGAGCTGCAGCTCGACACACCTGGCGCAGATGTGGCCATCCAGGTTATGGGGAAAAGGTAAGAGGACAGGACTGAGAGAAAAAAAAAATCAATCAATTGAATCATGGAGCAGATTTGATGGGGTGAATGTCTAATTTTGATCCTATATCTTATGGACTTGTGGTCTCTGCAAGCCCATCTTCTCTGAATGTTCATTGCAAATTTGTGAACAATGGCATAAATGCTATAGAGATGTTTAAGAAGCTATGAGACAGGCATATGAGTATGCAGGTAGACGAGATTTCGTTCAATTCACAGTCATGTTCAGCACAGACATTGGGGACCAAGGGGCCTGTTGACATTCTGCACTGTACTGCAAATCCAGGCCAGGTACTGGAGGTTGGTGGCCTAATGTCTGTAAGTCTGAAGGTCTGAGACCCAGCACTAGAGGCCTTGGAGACCAGAGACAGCCTGTCCTGGGGTTGGAGGCTTATGCATGTGAGGGGGTTGGTACGTTGAAAAGCGTCTGTTTTTCTGTTGTTTTCTTGGCTTACTCTTTGTCAATTTTACTTGTGTTGTTATGCTGAACATTCTGAGGAAGTTATGTTACCACCAGAATGCATGGCAACACTTGCTGGCTGCCCCTAGCACATCCTTGGATGTGTTGGCTGTTAATGCAAATGGCACATTTCACTCCATGTTTCGATGTACATGTGATAAATAAATCTGAGTCTGTTATGCCTGAACAGGTCTAAGTTCAAAGTTCAAAGTAAATTTATTGAAGTACAGGGTGTCAAAGGTTACTGGGAGAAGGCATTTGTTTGTTTGTTTTATTGACTACACAAAAGCATTTGATAAAGTGAAGTACAATAAGTTATTTGAAATAGTACAGAAAACTCAAGATCTAGATTCAAAAGACCTCCACCTAATCGGAAACCTGTACTGGGAACAAGCTGCTGCTGTAAGAATAGATGGAGAAGTGAGTCAGTTTACGAAAATCAAGAGAGGCTTTAGACAAGGGTGTGTTTTCTCCCCTGATTTATTTAATGTGTACAGTGAAACAATATCAGAAAAAATAAGAGACATCTTGGGAATCGAAGTTGGCAGTGAAAACATCAATAATTTCAGATATGCAGGTGACACTGTGTTAATTGCAAGTACCATATATAACAATTACAGCACGGAAACAGGCCATCTCAGCCCTTCTAGTCCATGCCTTCTAGTACGGAGGAAAAACTACAAAACTTAATTAATATAATTGTTGAAGAAAGTGCAAAAATGGGTCTATCTATCAATTGCAAAAAGACAGAATGTATGGTCATATCCAAAAAGAAGGAGAATCCCATCTGCAGGCTGAGAATAAACGGGGAAGACATAAAACAAGTACAGAACTTTTGCTACTTAGGAAGCTGAGTGACATCAGATGGCAGGTGTGACTTGGACATCAAAAGAAGAATAGGGATGGCAAAAGACACCTTTAAAAGAATGAAGAGTGTACTGACCAACACTAAGCTAGGCATGAGCACCCGTCTCAGAGTATTGAGATGTTATGTTTATCCAGTTATGTTATATGGCTCAGAATGTTGGACGGACAATATCAAGTAACATGAGGAAACGAATTGTAGCAGCAGAGATGTGGTTTTTGAGGAGGATGCAAAGAATATCATGGACGAAACGAACATCTAACGGGTATGTCATGAACAGAGCAAACACAAAAAGAGAAATAATGTATGAGATCATGAAAAGGCAACGTGACTTCATTGGACATGTGATGAGGAAAGAGAAGTTAGAATGCACAGTAATTATGGGAAAGATTGAAGGGAAGAAAGCAAGAAGAAGACAAAGACAAATGATGATGGAGATAGCAGCCAGAGAACTGGAAATGAATACCAATGAATTGATCCACTTGACCCGAAACAGGAGTGTGTGGGTCATGGCAGTCAAAGCTCAAACTTGGCATGGCACCTGATGATGATGATGATGATAATCTGAATAATTATATACTGAATCTGTGTAAACAATAGAAGTGAGCAACAACCACAGCATTAAGGACTCAAATTGGTTCAGAATGCTATTGTTGCTGCTCGCTTTTATTGTTTATATCGTTTTGTGTTTTTTTCTCCTTTTCTGTGGGCACTGGGGAGGGTTTGCTCTTATTGTTTTAATTGGGTTCTTTTAGGTTCCTTGCTTTGAGACTGCCTGCAAGCAAACAAATCTCAAGGTTGTGTAATTTATGCATTCTTTAATCATAAGTGCACTTTGAAACTTTGATGTTTACACAGGCATAATCAAACTTCATTCACCAAAATCTTACTTTAAAATGTAAACTCATAAAATAAATCATACCTTACTATAAGTACAAGCCTGATCCAGTTTTACAGTCGGAGTCCTACAAGTTATATTCTGACTGATAAGTTATTACAGATAGGACAATCCATAGTAACTGTCTGGGTGGAATATTAGAGGATAAACAATTAAGAACAACTTAAGCCATAGATATCGACATTCCAAGCACACATAACATGCAGAAATCAATGTGAAAAACACCAGAAATGTGCTAAATTAAAAGAGGAAATTGAAAGACTATGGAACATGAACAGGGTACACATTGTTCTGGTGTCATCCCAAAGTCACTACACAATACCATTAAACAATTAGCCCTGCACAGTAATATCTATGTAAACTTTCGAAAAGCCACAATACTAAACACTACTAGAATAGTCCAAAAGCTCCTAACAATTGAGAAGTGAGTATACTTGGCTATGCCCATACCTCAGCTTTTACCAGCTTGTGCTGAAAAAAAATAAATGGAAGTAAGTAATAAGTATCAAGAACATAAAATGAAGAGTCCTTGAAAGTGAGTCCAAATGTTAAGGAAACATTTCAGTGATGGGGTCGGTGAAGTTGAGTGAAGTTATCCCCTCTGGTTGAGGGTAATAACTGTTTCTGAACCTGGTGGTGTGAGTCCTGAGACTCCTGTACCTCCTTCCTGATGGCAACAGCGAGGAGAGGGCATGGCCTGGATGGTGGGGGTCCCTCTTGCTGGATACTGCTTTCCTGTGACATCCCTTCACGTAGATGTGCTCAATGGTGGGCAGGACTTTACCTGTGATGGACTGGGCTGTATCCATTACCTTTTGTAGGATTTACTGTTCAAAGGCATTGGTATTTCCACACCAGGGTGTGATGCAGCCAGTCAGTATGCTCTCCACTACACATCTATAAAATTTGTCATGGTTTTCAATGGCATAGCAAATCTTCGCAAACTTCTAAGGAAGAAGGAGCCTTGCTGTGCTTTCTTTGTAATGGCACCTACATACTGGACCCAGGAGAGATCCTCTGAAATGATAACAACAAGGAATTTAAAGTGGTTGACCCTCCCTCTCCACCTCTGATCCCTGATGAGGACTGGCTAATGAACCTCTGGTCTTCCTTCTCCTGAAGTCAATAATCAGCTCTTTGGTCTTGCTGACATTGAGTGAGAGCCAGATTTTTTATTGTTGATTTGTCAACACATTTGATTCGGCCAATAACAGTGGTATCATCAGCAAGTGTAAATATGACACTGAAGATGTGCTTAGCCACACAGTCAGAAGTATAAAATGAGTCGAACAAGGGGCTAAGCACACAGCCTTGTGGTGCACCTGTGCTGACGGAGATCGTGGAGGAGATGTTGTTGCCAATACAAACTGACTGGGGTCTGCAAGTGAGAAAGTTTCCTGCTATTCAGCTTGTTGACAAAAGCTTTATTTATTTACAGAGAACAGCATGGAATAGGCCCTTCCAGCCCCTAGAGCTTTTCTGACCAGCACCCCACCAATGTAACCTTAGCCTAATCAGAGCACAATTTACAATGGCCAATTAACCTACTAACCGGTACATCTTTGGACTGTGGGAGGAAACCGGAGTAGCTGGAGGAAACAGACGCGCTCACGGGAAGGAACGTACAAACTTGCTTACAGAGGATGCCGGAATCGAACTCTCAATTCCAACGCCCTGAGCTGTAGTGGTGTCTCACTAACCGCTACACTACTGTGACGCCCCATCTTCTGGAGCTTAATGAAACAGCATATATCGAAGATGCTCAGGTAATTAATATCCAGCAGGACTGATAATAGGTCTTAATACTGTGTTGATATACAACGCATCTACATCACAGCACCTTGGTAGCCTTTTCTTAATAACCTCTAATTATTTTCACTAATGCCCACAGTGTTTCTTTCTTCAGCATTTACTTGTACAGTGGCAGGATGGTATGCATGTCCTCCTCAGGAAAAGCTGCTCTCCATTGTCAAGGACAAAAGAGACACTCCATCATTGAGAACCTTCCTTCGGCTTGGCCTCGTAACCTTCTAAATCTTTCCTATTTATGTACTTGTGCAGATGTCTTTTAAAAGTTTCTATTCTACCTGCCTCAATGACTTCTGGGAGTTCATTTGACATACACACCACCCCTTTAATAAAAAAAAACTGCCCCTTAAATTGTTGCTAAATATTTTGCCTCTCACCTTAAACTTATCTAGAATCTAGTTCTTGATCCTTCAAGAGATAATAATCAATTGATTATACCCACAATGCAGTGAGGGCAAATGCAGAGACTGAATGCATTTACCCTACCCATGCTCCTTATGGTTTTAAGCACCTCCATGAGATCTCCTCTCAGTCTCCGATGTTCCAAACAATAAAGTCCTAGCATATCCAACCTCTCCCTCTTCATCACATTCCAGAAATCTCTGTCTCTGTACTCTTCTCACTTTAATAACATTTTTATTTTTGCAGGGCAACCAAAACTGAAGAGAATACACCAGCTTCAGCATGACTTTGCAATAGTTGTGCTCAATGCCCTGACTGATGAAGGCCAACATAGCAAAAGCCTTCCTCCTCACCCTGCCTACCAATGAATGCACTTTCAGTGAACTGTGTATTTATACTCTAAAGTTCCTCTGTTTTACACACTCCTCAGGGCCCTACTGCTTTGACTTCACTTTCCAAAATACTGCATCTTGCACATATCTGAATGAAGCTCTACTTGCCATTTCTTGGCCCATGAATGCAACCAATCAAGATCCCCCAGTTATTTTTGATGCCATTTTCACTGTCCACTCTGCCATCTCTTCTCTATTATACCACATATTCACTTCTTCCTTTGGAAGATCACTTTGGCTGGATTATTTTACTAATCTTAACTTGATAAAGTAGTATGGATTCATAGACCTCACCCATCCTAGACATTCTTTCTTTTCCCCCCCTCCCATCAGGAATAAGATACACAATCCTGAAAGCATGTAACTGCAGGCTCAAAGACAGCTTCTATCCCACTGTTATAACAATATCAAATAGTCCCCTAGTATGATACTATATGAGCAGCTGGTGCATATCACAAGTCCAGGCAGACAATCTCTGAAGAGTATTGTCTTTACATAAGGGTCACTCGTCATGTAAAAACACTGCCCGAAAGAAGGCAATGGCCAACCACTTATGTAGAAAAATTTGCCAAGAACAATCCTGGTAATTGACCAAAATTGCCCACGTCATACCACAGGTAACATAATGATGATGAGTATGATAAGATGGGCTCTTGACCTTGCAATCGACCTCATTATGGCCTTGCACCTTATTGTCCACTTGCACTGCACTTACTCTGTAAATGTAACACTTTACTCTTCATTGTGATATTGTTTTCTCTTGTCCACCTCAGTGCGTAGGTGGTATTAATTTCCATGAATGGTGTTCAAGGCAAGATTTTCACAGTACCTTTGTACATGTGATAAAAATGAAAACATTTAACAATTTGCCAAAATTAATTTTCCCCCTGTTGTGAATTTCACAAACAATCACACTTCAATCTTCAAGCTCCCTTGTCACCTCTTGGTTTCTCAGTGCCTCTATTTTTCTTCCTCCTCCACCTTCCCTGAACACCCTAACATTCAACCCTCCTCTGACATCACCAACTCTCCTCTCCCCTCTTATCCCAGCTCTAACCTTTCCACCATTCACTCTGACCTTCCGCTCCCTGAGGTGGAACATCGTATCCTCTGTAAGAGCCTTACTTTGTCCCCTTTTGCCTGCGCCTCAGTGAGTTCCGTATCCACACAGCGCAGAGCCCTTCTTCTGTTGCCTCCGTCTCTGAGCCCACTTCTTTGGCAAGAGTTCCACACCCTGCGCTGATGATCCCTTCTCCCATCTCCAACCCTCCTCCTCTTCTCAGACACCCTGTTCTGGTTCTCTGCCTGCTCTGAATCTCTTCATCACGAATTACTGGTGAGGCATCAACTGGTTTGAGTACTCCTCTCCTTGCTTTGAACCTTACCCCTTCTGAACGCACAGTCTCCTCACCAGTCCCAAGCTTACCATCAAACCTGCAGACAAAGGGGATGCTGTTGTAGTGTAGCAGACTACTGTACCTTGCGCAAGCCAGGTGGCAACTCTCAGACACCACTTCTTACTTACCCCTTGAAAAGGACCCTATTCTGGACCATCAGGCCACTGTCTCCCTCACCATCACTAACCTCAACAAATCTCGATATCTCCCATCCACTGCCACCAAATTTATGGTTCCCTTATCCCGTACTGTTCATTTCAACCTCCATCCCAAGATCTACAAACACAACTGTCTGGGTAGGCCCATTATTTATGTAAGCTACACACATAAAAGTTGCTGGTGAAATGCAGCAGGCCAGGCAGCAGCTCTAGGAAGAGGTACAGTCGACGTTTCAGGCCGAGACCCTTCGTCAGGACTAACTGAAGGAAGAGTGAGTAAGGGATTTGAAAGTTGGAGGGGGAGGGGGAGATCCAAAATGATAGGAGAAGACAGGAGGGGGAGGGATGGAGCCAAGAGCTGAACAGGTGATTGGCAAAAGGGATATGAGAGGATTATGGGACAGGAGGCCCAGGGAGAAAGAAAGTGGGGGAAGAAGCCCAGAGGATGGGCAAGGAGTATAGTGAGAGGGACAAAGGGAGAAAAAAGAGAGAGAGAAAAAGAATGTGTGTATATAAATAAATAAATAACGGATGGGGTACGAGGGGGAGCTGGGACATTAGCGAAAGTTTGAGAAGTCAATGTTCATGCCATCAGGTTGGAGGCTACCCATACGGAATATAAGGTGTTGTTCCTGCAACCTGAGTGTGGCTTCATCTTGACCGTAGAGGAGGCCGTGGGTAGACATATCAGAATGGGAATGGGACGTGGAATTAAAATGTGTGGCCACTGGGAGGTCCTGCTTTCTCTGGTGGACAGAGCGTAGGTGTTCAGCGAAACGGTCCCCCAGTCTGCGTCGGGTCTCGCCAATATATAGAAGGCCGCATCGGGAGCACTGAACGCAGTATATCATCCCAGTCAACCCATAGGTGAAGTGTCGCCTCACCTGGAAGGACTGTCTGGGGCCCTGAATGATGGTAAGGGAGGAAGTGTAAGGGCATGTGTAGCACTTGTTCCGCTTACAAGGGTAAGTGCCAGGAGGGAGATCGGTGGGGAGGGATGGGGGGGGACGAATGGACAAGGGAGTCGCGTAGGGAGCGATCCCTGTGGAAAGCAGAGAGATGGGGAGAGGGAAAGATGTGCTTAGTGGTGGGATCCCGTTGGAGGTGGTGGAAGTTACGGAGAATTCGATGTTGGACCTAGAGGCTGGTGGGGTGGTAGGTGAGGACAAGGGGAACCCTATTCCTAGTGGGGTGACGGGAGGATGGAGTGAGAGCAGATGTGCGTGAAATGGGGAGGTGTGTTTGAGAGCAGAGTTGCTAGTGGAGGAAGGGAAGCCCCTTTCTTTAACAAAGGAGGACATCTCCCTTGTCCTGGAATGAAAAGCCTCATCCTGAGAGCAGATGCGGCAGAGACGGAGGAATTGCGAGAAGGGGATGGCACTTTCGCAAGAGACAGGGTGAGGAGAGGAATAGTCCAGATAGCTGTGAGAGTCAGTAGGCTTATAGTAGACATCAGTAGATAAGCTGTCTCTAGAAATAGAGCCAAAAAGATCTAGAAAGGGGAGGGAGGTGTTGGAAATGGACCAGGTAAACTTGAGGACAGGGTGAAAATTGGAGGCAAAGTTAATGAAATTGGTATGCTCCTGCCCCACTGAACTCACCTCCACATACCTCGACTCCATTCTATCCTCCTAAGTTCAGTCCATTCACATCTACATCCACAACACCCCATATGTTCTCGATTTCCTCAACAACTTTCATTTCAGAGGCCCTGACCGCCTCATTTTTACTATGGATGTCCAGTCCCTATATACTTTTACCACCTATTAAGAAGCCGTTAAAAGCTCTCTGCTTCCTTCTCAAAAAAAGACCTAACCACTTCCCCTCCATTACCACCCATCTGGCAGAACTGCTCCTCACCTCAACAATTTCTCCTTCAGCTCCTCCCACTTTCTCTGAACTCAAGGTGTAGTCATGGGTATTCATATGGGCCCCAGCTATACCTACCTTTTCATTGGCTATGTGGAACAGTCCATGTTGCAAGCCTTCCCTGGTTACACTCCCCAACTCTTCCTGCACTACATTAATGACTGCATTGGTGCTGCTTCATACACCCATGTTGAGCTTGTCAGTTTCACCAATTTTCCCCCAGCTTCCACCCCGACAAATTGACTTGGTCCATTTCTGACACCTCTCTCTCCTTTCTAAATCTCTCTGTCTCCATCTCTGGAGACAAACTGCCTACCAATATCATTTATAAACCTACCAATTCCCACGGCGATCATAAATATACCTCTCTCCACTCTGTCTTCTGCAAAGAGTGCTCAGTTTCTTCGTCTCTGCCATATCTGTACCCAGGATGAGGCTTTCCTTTCTGGAACATCAGAGGTGTCCTCCTTCCAAGAACATGGTTTCCCTTCCTCCACCATTGACGTGCCCTCACCCACATTTCCTCCATTTCTTGGACATCTATGCTTACCCCATCGTCCTGCTGCATTAGCAGGGACAGAGTTTCTTCTGCCTCACCCAACACCCTACGAGCCTCCGCATCCAACACATCATTCTCCACAACTTTGGCTATCTTCAACGGGATCCGACCACCAAACACATCTTTATTTCCCACCCCACCCCCACCCTCCACTTTCCATAGGGATCACTCCCTCCATGATTTCCCTGTCAAATTGTCCCTCCCCACTAATTTCTGTCCTGGCCCACATCCCTACAAGTGACAGAAATGCTACACCTGTTTATTCACCTCCTCCCTCACCTCTATTCAGGGGCCCAAGAAGTTTCTTCAGCCGAGCAACATTTAACCCGCTAATCTGTTGGGGTTGTTAATTGTATCTGGTGCTCTGGATGCTGCCTCTTCTACCTTGTCGATGTAAATTGGTGGGCCACTTTGTCGAGCACCTCTGCTCCATCCACCAAAAGCATAATTTCCTCGTGGCCAGCCATTTTAATTTCTATCCCCATTACTGTTCCAGCACATCAGACCATGGCCTCCTCTTCTGTCAAGATGAGGCTACTCAGGGTGGAGGAGCAGCACCACATATTTCATCAGGTAGCCACCAACCTGATGGTATGAACATTGCTTTCTCCTTCCAGTAATCTTTTTTTCTTTTTCACTTTTCCCCTCGCCCTTCCTTCTTCTTCTATTCCCCACTCTGGCCTCTTACCTCTTCTCCTCACCTGCCTATCACCTTTCCCCAGAATGCCTCATTCTTCCTTTTCTCCCATGGTCCACTCTTCTCTCAGATCAGATTCCTTCTTCTCTAGCCCTTTACCTTTCCCACTTACCTGGCTTGACCTATCACCTTCCAGCTCATCCTCCTTCCTATCCCGCTACCTTTTTATTCTGGCATTTTTCCAGTCCTGCTGAAGGGCCAAAATGCCAACTATTTACTCACTTCCACAGATGCTGCCTGACTTGCTGAGCTCCTCCAGCAGTTTGCTCTGGATTTCCAGCATCTGCAAACTCTCTTGTGTTCCAAGCAAAGATTTTTCCTTCTCGCTAAAAACTTTCTTCAGCAGCAACTGATTTGGTAACTAGCTTTCGATTCGAATTTGCCTCATGCTGTGTTGCTGTGGAGAGCATGTGTTTTGTGTATTATGTGAGATAATGATGTCAGTAACTACAAGGATAAACACCTGAAAGTAAACTTGTTGGTTGTTCCAGGGGTGTTAGGAACAAAGAAATCAAACAGCTACATCCACAGCAAGACTGAATGCAAATTATGATCATGTTCTCATTTATATCAGACTAGATGACAATGTTTCATTTACTTTCACGAAAGGAACAGACTGAGATTTTATTTAATATAAAAAAGTTACTTTTAAGGGACTCTTAGAGAGAACAGAGAACAGTTTCAAATAGAGCACAATACAAATATTCAGCCCACAACGTTGTGCTGACCTTTTAACCTATCCAAGATCAATAGAGCCCTTCCCTCCCACATAGATTTTTGTCTTCGCAAACAACAGGAATTCTACAGATGCTGGAAATTCAAGCAACACACATCAAAGTTGCTGGTGAACGCAGCAGGCCAGGCAGCATCTCTAGGAAGAGGAACAGTCGACGTTTCAGGCCGAGACCCTTCATCTCGACTGTTCCTCTTCCTAGAGATGCTGCCTGGCCTGTTGCGTTGACCAGCAACTTTGATGTGCGTTGCTAGATTTTTGTCTTGTCTATCATCCATATAACTATTTAAGAGTTTCTTAAATGCCCCTTAAGTATCTGCCTCTACCACTACCCCTGGCAGGGCACGTGAAGACACTACCACGCAGTGTATAAAAACCTGACCTCACGGAAAGCTGACTCAGAAAGATATACACTCGGTGGCCACTTTATTAGAGACGCCTGTACACCTGCTCGTCAATGCACATATCTACTCAGCCAATCGTGTGGCAGCGACTTAATACATAAAAGCATGCCGACATGGTCAAGAGGTTCAGTTCCTGTTCAGACCAAACATCAGATTAGGGAAGAAATTGATCTGAGTGACTTTGACCGTGGAATGATTGCTGGTGCCAGACAGGGTGGTTTGAGTGTCTCAGAAACTGTTCATTTCCTGGGATTTGCACACACAACAGTCTCTAGAGCTTACAGAGAATGGTGTGAATGCAAAAAAAAAAATCTAGTGAGTGGCAGTTTCATGAGCAAAAATGGTTTGTTAATAAGAGAGGGCAAAGGAGAATAGCCAGACTGGTTCAAGCTGACAGGAAGGCAACAGTAACTCAAATAACCATGCATTACAACAGTGGTGTGCAGAAGAGCATCTCTGGATGCACAACCCATCGAATCTTGAAGTGGATGGGCTACAGCAGCAGAAGACCATGAACATAAACTCAGTGGCTGCTTAATTAGGTTCAGGAGGCACCTAACAAAGTGGCCACTGAATGTATCTAGTTGGTTTCTGCTTTCTCAGCCTGCAGCAGTTCTGTCATCAGCAGATCACCAAACTTAGAGAACTTTGGGAAATTCGCTGATATTCAATTTCCTCACTTTTTTTTTGAGTGTAAGAATACCAGATTGAGGAGATATATCAAGTTAAACTCCATTATTCTGTGCATAATCATCTTTATATATTCAGTCCCCTTTTCAAGCACTAGCAGCAGAAGACTATAAACTTAACTCAGCGGCCACTTCTTCTACCTAATAATGTGGCCACTGACAGTAAATATCCATTGAAAAGAAAAGACTGTCTTATGCTCTTGCATGGTAAAGATATGAGATTCAAGATACACATCAATTTGTTAGAAGTTAGAAGCGGATAGTAGCACAAGGGAAGGGAAGTGACACCAGACTGCTGGAGTAACTTCCTGAGCTTTTATCCACAGTTTCTCTTCAGCTGTTTGCCTCTTTGGTCCACACTTCAGCTTTGGCACTTTCTTGTGTACAAGGATGTTGCTGGGACTTCCCCTGAGTTATAGGGAGAAGGTTGAGTAGGGTAGGATTTTATTCTCTGGAGCATAGGGGAATTTGATTGAGCTATACAAAATTATGAGGGATATAGATAGGGTAAATGTAATCAGGCTTTTTCCACTGATGTTGGGTGGGACTAGAACTAGAAGTTCTAGTTAAGGATAAATGGTGAAATATTTAAGGTGAACATGAGGGGGAACTTCTTCATTCAGAGAGTAGTGTGAGTGTGGAACAAGCTGCTTGTGGAAGTTTGGATGCAGATTTGATTTCAGTGTTTCAGGGAAGTTTGCAGAAGTACATGGATGGGAGGGGATTGGAGGGCTATGGTCCAGGTGTGGGTAGAGGGACAGCAGAATAACAGTTTAGAGTGGACTAGGTGGGCTGAAGGGCCTGTTTCAAGGGCATCCAAATTTATTGTCATTTGTAAATTTGGAAGATGGGTTCTGTACCCCAAATTTCCTAATATTGAATTCTCAGGAGCTGCAACCTCCCTCAATCCAAAAAACAAAGAGCTGACTTTTTTTATAACCCTTTAGTCCGTGACCTTTAATTTCTATTTCAAGCTTACCATTCAGTTTTCATTTTCATATATACAGACTTCATTTTGGAGATCCATCTAAATGAGATCAACTGCATTTTCTTCATTGGCCTTCTCTGATATTTCAAAAATAAAGGTCTATCAGGTCAGTTAAAGGTAAAGCTGCCTTTAATAATTCCACACTGTCCAGTGACTGCTAACTCTGTCCCAGATTATTGTGCTGAGAACTTTCCCCATTCCTGACGTTAAACTGACAGCTCACTTTGTGCACCAGCCAGGCATGATGGACTGAACAACCTCCTTCTGCACTGCGTGCTTGTGATTCCATGGGGATGCAATAAAGCATATGTAACCTTCCTTCTAGATTAAAATCTTGGTTAGTTAATATATACCATCAATTACTGTTAAAATGATTCAGCTCTCAATCCAAATGCAAACTGAGACTATTACTGTAAGCATTATCTCTCATATAAAGCTTAATCCACTTAAATTTGAAATGCCTTTCATTGAGTGTAGATTTTTTTAGAATAAGCTTAAAATTCTGAAACTGGGAATTTGCTGCTTCTTGTAGCAGGAGTTCCGGAAGAGTCCATTAAGGGCTCCATCTATCTTGATGCTCGGAGCCTATCGTAGTGCGATCACTCGAGTCGAGTATGATAGTCTCTCCTCAGAGGTTATTCAGAGAACGTCTGTGCGTGACTTTATTTCACATGGGGAAGCTGATGCATGGGCAGCCACCACACGGTTCTTGACAGATTGGGGTCAGAGTCTAGTGGCATGGAGGGCAGGGTGACTGGGGACCCTTCACCCCTGCAGCCTTCCTCCACATTGACTGCCATTGTCATCTTCCACTAGCTCCACCATTGAGGTATTGGTTGGATCGCTCTTTGTCTGGAGCCTTCCTCTTGACCTTACCACCATGGGTGACCCTACCAGGAGCTAAACTCCAGACTGCGCTGCTCTTGGGATCTCAGGAGCTCACAAGTATCTCTACCACCACGAGGTGACGATCCTCAGAGAAGGAAATGAATGACAGATGCATTGGCCTATCAATTTAGTGAGGATGAGAGTGCCCTGCAGATGAGATCTCTTCCACTGTGACTCTCCCTCCATCTTCCAGAGTGCAATCCCTGTAAGGCAGAATAAATATTTAACTTTACTGATAGAAACCCTGGAAACCTCAGAGCATCGTCAAGCATGTGGAAATCTTTTGAGCAACGGGTCATAAATAATGCAAACAAAATACCTCCGTGCTTCACTGCTCCACCTGGGACCAGCTAGAGGATTTAATGAATCTCACCAAAATGACTCCGTGACCAGCAGGGTTATGCCATGGGTGATCTATGGATGGGAGAAGGATCTGCTGGAAGGAATGAGGACCAAGGTTGAGTGCAGTTGAGGGAGGGGATAGTGGTTGTCAAGACGTCTCTGACCTGCATTACTATTAATGTCTCTCTTGTTTATTTTAAGCCTAAACTCTGAGCAGGTTGAAATTTATCCAAAACCCAAAGCTGGTCCTCCTTTTCTCTGTCACTTTAATGTATTAGCTTTATACATACAGTATATATCAAAACAGTGAAACGTATCATTTGCATCAATGACCAACACAATCCGAGAATGTGCTGGGGGCAGCCACGAGTGCCACCATGCTTCCGGTGCCAAACTAGTATGCCCACAACTTACTAACCCTAAAAGTACGTCTTTGGAATGTGCGAGGAAACCTGAACACCTGGAGGAAACCAGCATGGTCCAGGGAAATCATACAGACTCCTTACAGACAACGGCAGCAGTTGAACCATGATCACTGATCGCTGGTGTTGTGCTAACCACAAGGCAGTACCTGTCATTGAGGATGACCCTGCTGAGCCATGTCCTCTTCTTGCTGCTGCTATAAAGCAGGAGGTACCGAAGTCCCTCTGACTGAAGAGACTGAGTCAGGAAAAGAGGCTCCCTGAGCAGAAGTTAGAACAGTATAAGGGGTCAGATATCTACTCTCATCTCTCTTTTACACCTTATGTATCTGGTGCCCACATTAATATTATTGACTAGCGTACTTCCGTATTCCATCATTACTTTCTTACCGATGTAGAGGAGGCCTCACTGGGAGCACCTTCCAGTCCTTCCATATGAGGCAACACTTCACTTCTGAGTCTGTTGGGGTCATCTATTGCATCCGGTGCTCCCGGTGCGGCCTCCTCTACATCGGTGAAACCCAACGCAGATTGGGGGACCGCTTTGTCGAGCACCTCCGCTCCATCCGCCACAACAGACAGGATCTTCCGTTGCCACCTGCTTCAACTCTGCTTCCCACTCCCATTCAGATATGTCCATACATAGCCTCCTCTACTGCCATGATGAGGCTAAACTCAGGGTGGAGGAGCAACACCTCATATACCGTCCAGGTAGTCTCCAGACCCTTGGTATGAACATAGAATTCTCCAACTTCCAGTAATTCCTTCCCCCTCCCTTCCCCTATCCCTATTTCACTCTGCCCCCTCCCCCAGCTGCCTATCACCTCCCTCATGGTTCCGCCTCCTTCTACTACCCATTGTTTTCCTGCCTATCACCTCCTTGCTTCCCCTCCCCCACCCCTTTGTCTTTCAAATTATTGGTTTTTCAACTGAACCTACCAGCCTTCTACTTCCAACCCTCCCCCACCTTATTTATAGGGCCTCTACCTCTTCCCTCTTCAGTCCTGACGAAGGGTTCTGGCTCGAAACGTCGACTCATCATTTCCATGGATGCTGCCCAACCTGCTGAGTTCCTCCAGCTTGTTGTGAGTGTTGCTAGTAACTTTTTTAGTTGCCCACACCACCAGGTTCAGGAACAACTTCTCTCTTAAACCATCAGATTCTTGAAACAACCTGCACAACCCTCAGCCTACCTCAGCAATGGACCAGCTCTTGCACTATTATTGGCATGTCTCTGTACTTCTTGCACTATGTTTTACTTTGCATCTTTTTTTCTCTACTGTCTTGCATAATTTATGCATAACATAAGTTGCTGTGTGTTGTCTGAATCTACCTGCCCGTGATACTGTAAGTAAGTTTTTCATCTCACCTGTACATGCATGTACTTGTGCATACCACAGTAAACTTGACTTTGACTGTTGAGGGACAGGTGCTAACTTTGCTATTTTACTTGTTCTAGAGTTTTTTTGAAGTAGCTCAAGGGAGATTGCTACCAATATTTTAGTGCCAGAGAAATTGAGGAAGGTGGAATATTGGTTTGATGTATTTGAGTGACAGAATTGATAACTTTGTGGCCATGTCCATAGACAATACAAAGGTAGGTAGAGGTGTAGGTTACTTTGAGGAAGCCAGAGTCTGCAGGAAGGCAAATGCAAAGTTAGCATTCATTTCGAGGGGACTGGAATACAAGAGCAAGGATGTAATGTTGAGGCTTTATAAAGCACTGGTCAGAGTGCTCATGAAGTATTGTGAGCAGTTTTGGCCCCCTTATCTGAGAAAGGATGTGCTGGCATTTGAGAGGGTCCAGAGGAGGTTCACAAGAAAGATCCCAGGAATGAAAGGGATAACATATGAGGAGTGTTTTCTGGCTCTGGACCTGTATTTACTGGAATTTAAAAGAATGAGGGGTGGTCTTATTGATATCTATTGAACATTGAAAGGCCTAGATCAGGGGTTCCTCACCTTTTTTTTATGCAGTGGACCAATACTACTAAGCAAGGGGTCCATGGACCCCAGGTTGGAAGCCCCTGGTCTAGATAGAGTCGATGTGGAGAAAATGTTTGCTGTAGTGGGAGACTAGAGGACACAGCCTCAGAATAGAAGGAAGTCCCTTTGGAACAGAGATGAAGAGGGATTTATTTGGCCAGATGGTGGTGAATCTGTGGAATTCATTGCCACAGATGGCCGTGAAAGATAAGTCATTGGGTATATTTAAAGTGGAAGTTGATAGGTTCTTGAATAGTAGGGATGTCAAAGGTTACAGCTACAGAGCAGATGAATGGGGCAGAAAGGGATGGAATGGCGAGGAGAATGGCCTAATTCTGCTCTGATGTCTTATGGACTTACGGTCTTATATTCCACATGTAATGTTAGCTTCCTCAGGAGATCACGCATGCTGCTCTGCCATAGAACCATAGAACATTACAGCATAGAAACAGGCCTTTTGGCCCTTCTTGGCTGTGCCGAACCATTTTTCTGCCTAGTCCCACTGACCTGCACCTGGACCATATCCCTCCATACACCTCTCATCCATGTACCTGTCCAAGTTTTTCTTAAGTGTTAAAAGTGAGCCCACATTTACCACTTCATCTGGCAGCTCATTCCATACTCCCACCACTCTCTGTGTGAAGAAGCCCCCACTAATGTTCCCCTTAAACTTTACCCCCCTCACCCTTAACCCATGTCCTCTGGTT
This sequence comes from Mobula birostris, assembly GCF_030028105.1. Lineage (NCBI taxonomy): Eukaryota > Metazoa > Chordata > Chondrichthyes > Myliobatiformes > Myliobatidae > Mobula > Mobula birostris. Next base: position 42,186,719 of record NC_092389.1, read on the forward strand.
TTTTTCTCCCCTTGCCTCAGTGGAAAAAGCCTGCTTGCATTCACTCTATCTATACCCATCATAATTTTATATACCTCTATCAAATCTCCCATCATTCTTCTACGCTCCAGGGAATAAAGTCCTAACCTATTCAACTTTTCTCTGTAACTCAGTTTCTCAAGTCCCAGCAACATCCTTGTAAACCTTCTCTGCACTCTTTCAACCTTATTTATATCCTTCCTGTAATTTGGTAACCAAAACTGAACACAATACTCCAAATTCGACCTCACCAATGCCTTATACAACCTCACCATAACATTCCAGCTCTTATACTCAATACTTTGATTTATAAAGGCCAATGTACCAAAAGCTCTCTTTACGACCCTATCTACCTGTGATGCCACTTTTAGGGAATTTTGTATCTGTATTCCCAGATCCCTCTGTTCTACTGCACTCCTCAGTGCCCTTTCATTTATCTTGTATGTTCTACCTTGGTTTGTCCTTCCAAAGTGCAATATCTCACACTTGTCTGTATTAAACTCCATCCACCATTTTTCAGCCCATTTTTCCAGCTGGTCCAAATCACTCTGCAAGCTTTGAAAACCTCCCTCACTGTCCACTACTCCTCCAATCTTTGTATCATCAGCAAATTTGCTGATCCAACTTACCACTTTATCATCCAGATCATTGATATAGATGACAAATAACAGTGGACCCAGCACTGATCCCTGTGGCACATCATTAGTCACAGGCCTCCACTCGGAGCAGCAATTCTCTACTACCACTCTTTGGCTTCTTCCATTGAGCCAATGGCTAATCCAATTTACTACTCTCCAGGTACACCTAGTGACTGAATCTTCCTAACTAACCTCCCATGCGGGACCCCGTCAAAGGCCTTACTGAAGTCCAGGTAGACAACATCCACTGCCTTCCCTTCATCCACTTTCCTGGTAACCTCCTCGAAAAACTCTAATAGATTGGTTAAACATGACCTACCACGCACAAAGCCATGTTGACTCTCCCTAATAAGTCCCTGTCTATCCAAATACTTGTAGATCCTATCTCTTCGTACTCCCTCCAATAACTTACCCACTACCGATGTCAAATTTACCGGCCTATAATTTCCCGGATTACTTTTAGAGCCTTTTTTAAACAACGGAATAACATGAGCTATCCTCCGATCCTCCGGCACCTCACCTGTAGATACCGACATTTTAAATATATCTGCCAGGGCCCCTGCAATTTCAACACTAGTCTCCTTCAAGGTCCGAGGGAATACCCTGTCAGGTCCTGGGGATTTATCTACTCTGATTTGCCTCAAGACAGCAAGCACCTTCTCCTTTTCAATCTGTATAGGTTCCATGACCTCACTACTTGTTTGCTTTATTTCCATAGACTTTATGCCAGTTTCCTCAGTAAATACAGACTCAAAAAACCCATTTAAGATCTCCTCCATTTCTTTTGGTTCCATATATAGTCGACCACTCTGATCTTCAAGAGGTCCAATTTTATCCCTTACTATCCTTTTGCTCTTAATATACCTGTAGAAGCTCTTTGGATTATCCTTCACCTTGACTGCCAAGGCAACCTCATGTCTTCTTTTAGCCCTCCTGATTTCTTTCTTAAGTATTTTTTTCACTTTTTATACTCCTCAAGCACCTTATTTGCTCCCTGTTTCCTATACATGTCATACAACTCTCTCTTCTTCTTTATCAGAGTTTCAATATCCCTTGAGAACCAAGGTTCCTTATTGTTATTCACTTTGCCTTTAATCCTGACAGGAACATACAAACTTTGCACTCTCAAAAATTCTCCTTTGAAGGCTTCCCACTCACCAATCACATCCTTGCCAGAGAACAACCTGTCCCAATCCACGCATTTTAGATCCTTTCTCATTTCTTCAAATTTGGCCTTTTTCCAGTTTAGAACCTCAACCCGAGGACTAGATCTATCTTTATCCATGATCAAGTTGAAGCTAATGGTGTTGTGATCACTGGAACCAAAGTGCTCCCCTACACACACTTCCATCACCTGTCCTAACTCGTTTCCTAATAGGAGACCTAATATTGCATCCTCTCTAGTTGGTACCTCTATATATTGATTTAGAAAACTTCCCTGAACACATTTTACAAACTCTAACCCGTCTAGGCTTTTAACAATATGGGAGTCATAATCAATATGTGGAAAATTAAAATCCCCTACTATCACAACTTTATGTTTCCTGCAGTTGTCTGCTATCTCTCTGCAGATTTGCTCCTCCAATTCTCGCTGACTATTGGGTGGTCTATAATACAACCCCATTAATGTGGCCATACCTTTCCTGCTTCTCAGCTCCACCGATATGGCCTTGGTAGACAAGCCCTCTAATCTGTCCTGCCTGAGCACTGCTGTAACATTTTTCCTTGACTATCAATGCCACCCCCCCCCCCACCCTTCATTCCTCTGCCTCGATCATATCTGAAACATCGGAACCCTGGAACACTAAGCTGCCAGTCCCGCCCCTCCTGCAGCTAAGTTTCACTAATGGCTATAATGTCGTAATTCCATGTGTCAATCCACGCCCTCAGCTCATCAGCCTTCCTCACAATACTCCTTGCATTGAAATAGACACACCTCTTCTCTTAGAGATTATTATTTTGCAGCACAGTTGAGAGCTGTGATATGCTGGTGCAACCCATCATATGACGCTCAATGGAAAACATTGAGGAGAGGATACTTTCCATCCCCATACAGGCAATTATGGCTAATAACAACCTACAAAGTTGCATAAATACTATTGATAACCCGTGGGTGAAATGGACTCTTAAAATATGGAAAACTATTATAGAAGAATATAAACTAGAGAGAGACATTGCAATTCTTAAATGGTGTGCACATGACTCGGATTTTACGCTGAACAAACTGGATGCTAGATTTAAGGACTGGACAGCTAAAGGAATAACAGCTATTTGGAATATAATGAAAGAAGGAACACTGTTCAGTTTTGAAATGCTCAAAGAGAAACACTTATTAGAAAAACAAGACTTTTACCGGTATTTACAAATGCAACACTACGTTAATAGGACGGTTAAAAATGTAACCAACGCAAGTATATGTCTGATAGAGCTATTTAGAAAAGCATATAATTCAAACAAAGGTGGTAGAATCATTTCAAGCGTGTATAAGGATTTGTCAAATCTTAAAACACATTTGACTTCATACATTAAAACAAAATGGGAGAAGGAAGGAGGGATAATAATATCTGAGGAGGACTGTACAATAATATGGAGGTATCAATGGAAGTGTACCAGTTCACAGAAATGGAAGGAGTTCGAGTGGAAAAACTTGATAAGGTATTTTATTACACCCTCGCAGAAATCCCATTATGATAGTAACCTCCCTGTTTGCTGGAGAAATTGTGGAAATCAAAATGCAAACCATTATCATATTTTCTGGGAATGACCCATATCAAAGACTATTAGAGTGGGATACATAATGCCCGACAAGACATCTTTAAATCCTTAGGGAGTAAGACCATATGTTTTGGGTATATACCTCAAGAATGGTTGAAAAGAGATAAATATTTAATGAATATACTGCTAGTGGCTGGTGAAAAGACCCTTACCAGGAAATGGTTATCACAGGAGAGCCCAACTTTAAATGTGTATATGGAAATTGCAATGGATATTTACAAAATGGAGAAGATAACAGCATCTGTTAATCATAAGTTGGAACAATTTGATTCATACTGGGAAAAATGGTTTAACTACATAACACCTCATAGGCCTGATTTTATTCTCACAAGTCAATGAATATGTTGTTAAAAAAAGATCACTCCCTACTCTGTACATAGTTTTCTTCTTTCGATTGTTGTTTCTTTCCTCTCCTTTCTATAAGTGTATACCTCAGATAAGTATTATGTGGAGATTTGTGACAAATATGATTATATGATATATATGTACAGTATCTAAAATACATCTTATGGAAATGTTTGTTTGATGATGAAATTCAATAAAAAATAAATTACAAAAAAGAAGAAATAGACACACCTCAAAAGATTATTACCACCACACACAACCCTTCTATCTGTGACTTTGCATGAACTTTTAACATCATTTATTTTCACCCCCACTCCACTATCTGCTCTGGCACTCTGGTTCCCATCCCCATGAAAATCTAGTTTAAACCCTCCCCAACAGCACTAACAAATCTCCCTGAAAGGATATTGGTTCCCCTGTAGTTCAGGTGTAACCCGTCTCTCTTGTACAGGTCTCACCTGCCCCAGGAGAGGTCCCAACGATCCTGAAATCTGAAACCCTGCCCCCTACACCAGTTCCTCAGCCACTTGTTCATCCTCCAGAGCATCCTATTCCTACCCTCACTGGCACGTAGCACAGGTAGCAATCCTGAGATTACCACCCTCGAGGTCCTGCTTTTCAACTTCCTACCAAGCTCTCTATACTCACTCTCCAGGACCTCCTCACTCTTCCTTCCTACGTCATTGGTACCGATGTGTACCATGACATCTGGCTGATCACCCTCCCACTTCAGAATGCCATGCATGCGATCAGAGACCCTGGCACCCGGGAGACAACAAACCATCCGGAATTCTCTGTCACGACCATAGAACCTCCTATCTGCACCTCTAACTATCGAGTCCCCTATCACTACCGCTCTCCTCTTTTTCCACCCTCCCTTCTGCACTGCAGAACCAGACTCAGTGCCAGAGATCCGGCTACTGCAGCTTGTCCCAGGTAAGTCATCCCCCCCAACAGTATCCAAATCGGTATACTTGTTGTTGAGGGGAATGGCCACAGGGGAACCCTGCTCTGCCAGCCCTTTCCCCTTCCCTCGCCTGACAGTGACCCAATTTCCTGTGCAACGTGCCAGGCCCTTTCTTATTTGTTTTCACTGTGTCACCATCATCTGCTCTAGAGTTACCTATTGCTCCTGACCAAACCTCTTTTCCCTCATCTGAAATAATTTTGAGCTGTTTTTAATCTGTGTGCTTCATTTCCTACTCCCTTGTCGTTTCACTAATATCTGCTTTGCCATCTTTCCATGCCCTTTGTACATTCAGTGCTCACTTTATCAGGTGCACCTGTATACCTGTACATCTCGTTAATGCAAATATCTAATCAGCCAATCATGTGACAGCAACTTAATGCATAAAAGCAAGCAGACATGGTCAAGAGGTTCACTTGTTTTTCAGACCAAAAATCAGAATGGGGAAGAAATGTGATCTAAGTGACTTTGACCATGGAATGATTGTTGGTGCCAGACGGAGTGGTTTGAGCATCTCAGAAACTGGTGATTTCCTGTGATTTCCACGCTCAACCATTGTGTATTTAATATTTGACTGATCTTGTAGTGCCAATTTTGCTGTGCATTGGGTTTAAAGGAATACCGTTTGCTTCAAAGTTTGACTGCTCCAACCAAACCATCAGAAATGAGCTTTGCAACTTTTATCAAAGTAATGCAGGAACACATAGAATCAAAGTTATTATTGATTGTGGACTGTTTTAGATTTCATAAATGGAATCAAAAGGAAGGGGAGTCCATTTCAGTGTACGTGGCTGAATTGAAGAGATTGTCTGAGAATTGGCAGTTTGTTAGTGGCCTTAATGAAGCACCAAGAGATTGTTTAGTTTGTGGAATCTGACCAGAAAGCATTCAAAAACAGCTTCCAACTGAAGCTCAGCTTAAACTTAAAAGAGCAGTGGAAACAGCTGTCTTAATGCAGCAGCCAATTGGAGAGATCAGAAGCCTAAGAAGACGTAATTCACTCAGGTTCGTTGATTGAGTAGAAAAGGCAGCAACTCACGGCAGTTTTCGAGCTTTGAGCAGCAGCCAGTCAGCATTTGGGATTGATTAGCAAGAACTAATTAAAGTAAGGCAGGGACAAGCAGAGCAGCCATCATTGGACTGGTCAGAGTTAGAGTGTAGATTTTGAGTCTTTAGCTCTTTGATTCTTCAGTGACAGAAGGCAAAAAATCTAAAGGTAGAGTTATTTCCAGCATCTGCAGATTTTCTCTTGTTTGTGAGGTAGAGTTATGTTTCCCCTTCTTTACATTTGTTCAGCTAGAACAGTAGAGATGCTAGGCAGGATAGCTGAATGCTCATCTTGCGGGATGTGGGAAGGCAGGGAGACCTCCAGTGTACCAAAGGACTACAACTGCGAGAAGTGGATCTTGCTGCAGATTCTAACAATCCATGTTAAGGAGTTGGATCTGGAACTGGATGAACTCCAGATCATTCAGGAGGCTGAGGGGTTGACAGATAGGGTATATAGAGAGGAAGTTATACCCAAAGTGCAGAACACCGGAAACTGGATAACAGTCAGGAAGGGGAAAGGGGTCAGGGAGCCAGTGCAGAGTACCCCTGTGGCCATCCCCCTCAACAACAGGTATATCACTTTGGATACTGTCAAGGAGGATGACCTAGCCGAGGAAAGTCACAGCGGTTGGGTGTCTGGCACTAAGTCTGCCTCGGTGACTCAAAAGGAAAGTGAGGAGAAGAGACGTGCTGTGGCGAAAGGGGATTCATTAGTTAGGAGAACGGACAGGCTGTTCTGCGGGCGGGAATGAGATTCCCAGATGGTACGTTGCCTCTGGGTACCAGGGCCTGAGACATCTTGGATCAAGTCTTCAGCATTTTAAAGTGGGAGGGTGAACAGCCAGAGGTCATGGTCTACGTAGGTACCAATAACATGCGTAGGACAAATGACAAGGTTTTGCATAGGGAGTTCAAAGGACAGGACCTCCAGGGTTGTGATCTCAGGATTGCTACCCATGCCACATGCTAGTGAGGCCAGAACTAGGAAGATTATACAGTTTAATATATGGCTAATGAGTTGGTATAGGAGGGAGGGCAACAAATTTTTGGATCAGTGGGTTCTCTTCCAGGGAAGGTGGGACCTGTACAGAAAGGATGGCTTTCACCTGCACTGGAGGGGGACTAATATCCTTGCAGGAAGGTTTGTTAATGCTGCATGGTGGGGTTTAAACTAGAGTTGCAGGGGGATGGGAACCAGAGTGCCAGAACAGTTAGTGGAGAGGTTGTGGAGGCAGGTGTTGGAAAGACCTCGGACAAAGTCAGGAATCAAAAGGTTGAGCATGGTGTGACTAGTGTCCTGAGCTCTGTATATTTCAATGCAAGAAGTATCATAGGAAAGGTGGGTGAGCCCAGGGCATGGATCAGCACCTGGAATTATGACATTGTAGCCATTAGTGAGACTTCATTGCAGGAGGGGCAGGACGGGGTGCTCAGTGTTCTGGGGTTCCATTGTTTTAAATGTTACAGAGCAGGAGGGATTAAAAGAGAAGGGGTGGCATTACTTGTCAGGAAAAATATCATAGCACTGCTCCGTCAGTACAGACTGCAGAACTCGTCTCGTGAGCCATTATTGGTGGAACTGAGAAATAAGAAAAGTATGACCACATTAATGGGGCTATATTACTGACCACCCAATAGTCCATGGGATTGAGAGGAACAAATTATAAAGAGATTGCAGACTGTTGCAAGAAACATAAGGTTGTTATGGTAGGTAATTTTAACTTTCCACATAGTGACTGGGACTCCCATGCTATAAAAGGACTAGATAGGATAGAGTTAGTCAAGTATGTTCAGGAAAGATTCCTTAATCATTCAGTAGAAGTTCCAGTACTTGATCTGTTATTAGGAAATGAGACAGGGCAGGTGACAGAAGTTTGTGTCGGGGAATACCTTGCATCCAGTGATCGTAATGTCATTAGTTTCAAAGTAAATATGCAAAGAGTTAGGTCTGGTCTGTGGGTTGAAATTCTAAATTGGAGAAAGGCCAATTTTGATGGTATCAGAAATGATCTGGCAAGTGTAGATTGGGACAGGCTGTTTTCTGGCAAAGGTGTACTTGGAAAGCGAGAGACCTTCAAAATTGAAGTTTTGAGAGTACAAAGCTTGTATGTGCCTGTCAGGATAAAATGTAAAGATACCACATGTAAGGAACCTTGGTTTTCAAGAGATATTGAAGCCCTGGTTAAGAGAAAAAAGGAGGTGCATAGTAGGTACAGGCAAGTAGGAAAAAATAAGGTGCTTATAGAATACAAGAAATGCAAGAGAACACTTAAGAATGAAATCAGGAGGGCTAAAAGAAGGCATGAAGTTGCTCTAGCAGACAAGGTGAAGGAGAATCCTAAGGAATTCTACAGACATGTTAGGAGCAAAACTACTGCGAGGGACTAAAATGGTCCTCTGGGAGATCAGAATGGTAATCCATGCGTGTAGCCAAAACAGATGGGGGAGATCTTAAATATTTTTTTCCATCAGTATTTACTCAGGAGACGGTCACAGAGTCCATAGAAGTGAGGCAAAGCGACATCAACTTCATGGACCCGGTACAGATTACAAATAAGGAGGTATTTGCTATCCTGAGGCAAATCAGTGTGGATAAATAACCAGGGCCTAACAAGGTGTTCCCTCGGACTTCCAGTTAGGCAAGTGCAGAAATTGCCAGGGTCCTAGCTGAGGTAATTAAGTCATCGTCAGTGACAGGAGAGGCAAGGCCTTATCTGGGGTATTGTGTGCAACTTGCAAGAAAGATGTAAACAAGGTTGAAAGTGTGTAGAGAAAATTTACAAGGATGTTGCGAGGTCCAGAGGACTTGAGTTATAAGGAAAGGTTGAATAGGTTAGGACTTTATTCCTTGGAATGTACTAGATTGAGAGGACACTTGATAGAGGTATCCAAAATTATGAAAGCAAATTAAGAAATGTCCCAGATGATGCCTCAGCTGTCTCCATGCTGAACACTGTGAAGTGTTTGCCCAACAGAGGCCAAATAGATTTTGATGCCAACCCCTGTGCCTCTGGCTGAAAAGCATATTGGACCAAGGAACAACCATGCTGCTCAGAGTGATGAAAGCAGTGGTCCAACTGCAGCGATTTTTATAGGCAAGATATCTTAGAAAGCTTCTGATATGTTAATTAGGCAGTTATTTGCAAAATGTTCCTTGGTTTTAAGCTGGAAGAGAGTTCAAAGAGCTTCAGGAAAGTTGCAAGCATTTGTCCTTTGTGAATATAAAGACCAGACTCTATTCTGCATGCATTAAGGTTATTGCATGAACTTCAAGTGGGGGACTAAAATCTGCCTGTAAAAGTAAATGTAAAGACCAAAGCCCAGCTGGATGAATGGAAGGCCAAAAAGAAAGGAGTCAATCAAGATATGAAGACAGAGGAAACCAAGAGGAGAGATCCAATTGTAAAGGGGGCAGCAGAAGGATAAATAAGAGTGTACTCCAATTAACTAAATGAACCTTCCAGGGTCAAGGTGCACAACCTAGGAGAAGAAAAAGGAAGGAAGAGATGGAGAGAAAGAATGTGAAAGAGAAAGAGAAAGGTGTGAAAAAGAGAAGGAACATGATAAAGAAAAAGGGATCAAAGTAAGTCCAGAGAGTGAAAAGGAGAAGACAGATGTCCAGAGCTGCCAGAACCACTTCCTGCAGTCGCAGAGTCAACTCCTACAAGCACCGAGGAGACCTCAGAACCTGAGATTGTCTCACAGCTTCAAGTCTCACTAGCCAAGCAGAGTGATCCCCCCTGTCAGCAAATCCTCCACAGCGATTAAATCTTTAAGCTTGAATGGGATCATTTAAAATTTGCTCTGCTGTGGATGTCTGTATATAGAAGTTGTATTATGTAATACATATAGTACATATCATATACTATAATATATATATATAGTTGAGATGCATTATATATTGAGTTGGAATTTATATCGAAGCAGGGAAGAGAGTTGTGTGTTTAATATTTCAGTAATCTTGTATGTACAGTATATATTGGTTGATTAAGTATTCTTACTCATTTAAATACTTAATTATGGATTATAATAAAAAATTGCATATGTCATCACATTACCACATGATACGTGTGCACCGCTAAATGTAAAAATGAACTAGACTCACATTTCAGGCTCCCAGATCTTCTTTTAACATAGAACATAGAACATAGAATAGTACAACACAGTACAGGCCCTTCAGCCCACAATGTTGTGCCGACCCTCAAACCCTGCCTCCCATATAACCCCCCACCTTAGATTCCTCCATATACCTGTCTAGTAGTCTCTTAAACTTCACTAGTGTATCTGCCTCCACCACTGACTCAGGCAGTGCATTCCACGCACCAACCACTCTCTGAGTAAAAAACCTTCCTCTAATAGCCCCCTTGAACTTCCCACCCCTTACCTTAAAGCCATGTCCTCTTGTATTGAGCAGTGGTGTCCTGGGGATGAGGCACTGGCTGTCCACTCTATCTATTCCTCTTATTATCTTGTACACCTCTATCATGTCTCCTCTCATCCTCCTTCTCTCCAAAGAGTAAAGTCCTAGCTCCCTTAATCTCTGATCATAATGCATACTTTCTAAACCAGGCAGCATCCTGGTAAATTTCCTCTGTACCCTTTCCAATGCTTCCACATCCTTCCTATAGTGAGGTGACCAGAACTGGACACAGTACTCCAAGTGTGGCCTAGCCAGAGTTTTATAGAGCTGCATCATTATATCACGACTCTTAAACTCTATCCCTCGACTTATGAAAGCTAACACCCCAAAAGCTTTCTTAACTACCCTATCCACCTGTGAGGCAACTTTCAGGGATCTGTGGACATGTACCCTCAGATCCCTCTACTCCTCCACACTACCAAGTATCCTGCCATTTACTTTACACTCTGCCTTGGAGTTTGTCCTTCCAAAGTGTACCACCTCACACTTCTCCGGGTTGAACTCCATCTGCCACTTCTCAGCCCACTTCTGCATCCTATCAATGTCTCTCTGCAATCTTCGACAATCCTCTACACTATCTACAACACCACCAACCTTTGTGTCGTCTGCAGACTTGGCAACCCACCCTTCTACCCCCACATCCAGGTTGTTAATAAAAATTATGAAAAGTAGAGGTCCCAGAACAGATCCCTGTGGGACACCACTAGTCACAATCCTCCAGTCTGAATGTACTCCCTCCACCACCACCCTCTGCCTTCTGCAGGCAAGCCAATTCTGAATCCACCTGGCTAAACCTCCCTGGATCCCATGCCTTCTGACTTTCTGAATAAGCCTACCATGTAGAACCTTGTCAAATGTCTTACTAAAATCCATATAGATCACATCCACTACACTACCCTCATCTATATGCCTGGTCACCTCCTCAAAGAACTCTACCAGGCTTGTGAGACACGATCTGCCCTTCACAAAGCCATGCTGACTGTCCCTGATCAGACCATGATTCTCTAAATGCCGATAGATCCTATCTCTAAGAATCTTTTCCAACAGCTTTCCCACCACAGACGTAAGGCTCACTGGTCTATAATTACCCGGACTATCCCTACTACCTTTTTTGAACAAGGGAACAACATTCGCCTCCCTCCAGTCCTCCAGTACCATTCCTGTGGACAACGAGGACATAAAGATCTTAGTCAGAGGCTCAGCAATCTCTTCCCTTGCCTCGTGGAGCAGCCTGGGGAATATTCCATCAGGCCCCACGGACTTATCCGTCCTAATGTATTTTAACAACTCCAACACCTCCTCTCCTTTAAGATCAACATGCTCCAGAACATCAACCTCACTCATATTGTCCTCACCATCATCAATTAAATTAATTTGAATTAATTTAATGTTTTAAAGTTACAAGACATAACAACAACAGTCTCTGGAGTTTACAGAGACAAAACACATCCAGTGAGTGTGGGTACAAACACCTTGCTAATGAGAGAAACATAGAAACATAGAAAATAGGTGCAGGAGTAGGCCATTCGGCCCTTTGAGCCTGCACCACCATTTATTATGATCATGGCTGATCATCCAACTCAGAACCCCGCCCCAGCCTTCCCTCCATACCCCCTGATCCCCGTAGCCACAAGGGCCATATCTAACCCCCTCTTAAATATAGCCAATGAACTGGCCTCAACTGTTTCCTGTGGCAGAGAATTCCACAGATTCACCACTCTCTGTGTGAAGAAGTTTTTCCTCATCTCGGTCCTAAAAGGCTTCCCCTTTATCCTCAAACTGTGACCCCTCGTTCTGGACTTCCCCAACATCGGGAACAATCTTCCTGCATCTAGCCTGTCCAATCCCTTTAGGATTTTATACGTTTCAATCAGATCCCCCCTCAATCTTCTAAATTCCAACGAGTACAAGCCCAGTTCATCCAGTCTTTCTTCATATGAAAGTCCTGCCATCCTAGGAATCAATCTGGTGAACCTTCTTTGTACTCCCTCTATGGCAAGGATGTCTTTCCTCAGATTAGGGAACAAAAATTGCACACAATACTCCATGTGTGGTCTCACCAAGGCCTTGTACAACTGCAGTAGTACCTCCCTGCTCCTGTACTCGAATCCTCTTGCTATGAATGCCAGCAAACCATTCGCCTTTTTCACCGCCTGCTGTACCTGCATGCCCACTTTCAATGACTGGTGTATAATGACACCCAGGTCTCGTTGCACCTCCCCTTTTCCTAATCGGCCACCATTCAGATAATAATCTGTTTTCCTATTTTTGCCACCAAAGTGGATAACTTCACATTTATCCACATTAAATTGCATCTGCCATGAATTTGCCCACTCACCCAACCTATCCAAGTCACCCTGCATCCTCTTAGCATCCTCCTCACAGCTAATACTGCCACCCAGCTTCGCGTCATCCGCAAACGTGGAGATGCTACATTTAATTCCCTCATCCAAGTCATTAATATATATTGTAAACAACTGGGGTCCCAGCACTGAGCCTTGCGGTACCCCACTAGTCACCGCCTGCCATTCTGAAGAGGTCCCGTTTATTCCCACTCTTTGCTTCCTGTCTGCAAACCAATTCTCCAGCCACATCAATACCTTACCCCCAATACCGTGTGCTTTAAGTTTGCACACTAATCTCCTGTGTGGGACCTTGTCAAAAGCCTTTTGAAAATCCAAATATACCACATCCACTGGTTCTCCCCTATCCACTCTACTAGTTACATCCTCAAAAAATTCTATGAGATTCGTCAGACATGATTTTCCTTTCACAAATCCATGTTGACTTTGTCCGATGATTTCACCGTTTTCCAAATGTGCTGTTATCACATCTTTGATAACTGACTCCAGCAGTTTCGGTTCCAGCTGACGGGAAGGTGACAGTAGTAGCTCAGATAGACATGCTTTACAACAATGGTGTGCGGAAGAGTATCTCTGAGTGCATAACATGTTGAAATTTGAAGTGGATTGGGCTACAGCAGCAGATGACCATGAAAGTACATTCAGTGGCCACTTTATTAGGTACAGGAGGTACTCAATAAAGTGAACACAGTGAACATAAGGAAACACTGTTAGAATAAATAACAGTCCATTATGGGGTAAAGTGATCAGAATAGTCATAGTGTTGCTAAATTGTAGTGGCGATTAGGGTTTCAAGACTAAACTGTTGAAAGGAAGTAGCTGATTTTGAACCTGGTGGTGTGGGACTTCAGGCTTCTGTATCTACTGCTGAATGATAGCTCTGAGAAGATGGCATGGCCTGGGTAGTGGGGATCTTTGATGATTGATGTTGCCTACTTGAGCCATCGCCTACTGCAGATGGTGGAAGTGATACTGGGCAGAGTTCACTCCTCCCTGCTCATTGGAATTACTGTACCAGACCGTGGGGCAACTAGTCAGGATACTTCCAACAATACATCAATAGAAATTTGTTAGAGTGTTTAATGACAAGCCCTACCTCCTTAACTTCCCATGAAAGTAAAGATACTCCACACCTTTCTAGTGATTGCATGTATGTGTTGGGTCTAGATAGACCATGTTGCAATTGTAGACCAGTGAATAGCATCTGCTGCCTGATTTTCCAGATGCGTATGGCAGCCCAAGGAGATGGAAGCCAAGGGTTTTGAACACTGCGGCCTGGGGATGTTAGTGTTAGATTGCTGGAGAGCACAGATCCAAGGTCATGGTGCTAATTAATGTTGTCCAACAAGTGCAAATCTCAGAATTCCAAATTAGGAGCATGGAATGGTGAGCTTTGATCGTGCAGCTGGTCAGTGCCAGAGTTGTGAGTAATTGCCAGCTCCGTTTTGGAACGCAGCAAGACTTTAGAGCTTTGGCTTGGCAACAGCATTTCTATCCATCACACACCAGCCTTCTTACTGAATCATAAATAAGTGAGGGATGCTTTATATTGCACTGTCATCTATCTTTGATGAATACCTACTTGGGTGATGTTCAGCTTAATTAGTGTGCAATAAAATGGATTCTTTCCTGCACAAAATAACTTCCAACCTCGGAACGTCAGCATAAACATTCTCGAAAGTGAATAGACCATGGCAGTAAATGTGACATATTGCTTCCGAGGTACTCCCATAAATCACATTTGAGAGGTTTGGAGTAGGTCATTGAGAAGAATTAAAGATTTAAACATTAGTTTTATTTGTCACATGTACATTGTAACCTGCAGTGAAATGTGTCATTGTGGGTCAAATAAAATCTGGAAGGATTCTGCTGAGCAACCTGCAAGTGTTGCCCCATGCTTCTGATGACAACATAATGCACAATGCACAATAATGCATAATAATGCATAATGCCCAATGCACAATAATACACAATATAGTGAAGTTTTTTTAAAAAAACTTCTTCGAGTGCAAGAAGGGCGAGACTGCACAGGTGCGTGACGTCAACAGGACCGCGCGGAGATTTTAAAAAGGCAGGTTGCTGCCAATGGCTCTCTTTTGGATCGGGACAACAGAGCGTCGTGGGAGCTGAATTCTGAAGGAAGGCAGTTTTTTTAAAAACTTCTTCGAGTGCAAGAAGGGCGAGACTGTGCAGGCGCGTGATGTCAACAGGACCACACAGAGAGTTTAAAAAGGAGACCACCCTATACAGCGCGCAGCAGAGTGAGTGGGAGCAGAGTGTAGGGCTTTGGCTTCAACGGGCTTCGGCGGTAAACGAGAAGAGGCAAGGGCGAAGCACAAACTCTTTTTTTTTTCTCCTCCCCCCACTTCGCGAATCGGCCCGGACAGACAGGAACAGCAGGGCTCTCACAGCTAACGGTACAAGCTAACGGTTTAAAAAGTTCATCTGTTTGGCGAGGTAAGTGGGTGAGTAGACTTATTTTTCCTGTTTCATTCCTGTAGAATTAGATAGCATGCCTGCAGGGTGAGTGGTTTGTTCAGGGTGTCAGATGTGGGAATCCTGGAAGACCTCCAGCCTCCCTGATGGCCACATCTGCGCCAGGTGCACCGAGATGCAGCTCCTCAGAGACCGTGTTAGGGATCTGGAGCTGCAGCTTGATGACCTAGTGCTTATCAGGGAAAGTGAAGAGGTGATAGACAGGAGCTACAGGGAGGTAGTCATCCCTAGGCTACAGGGGTCAGAAAACTGGGTCACTGTCAAGAGAGGGAAGGGAAATGCCCGGATAGAGGAGAGCACACCTGTGGCTGTCCCCCTCAGCAACAAATATCTTGTTCTGGATGCTGTTGAGGGGGTGACCTGACAGGGGACGCCCACGGTGACCGGGTCTCTGGCACTGAGCCTGGCGCTGTTGTGCAGGAGAGAAGGAGGGAGAAGAGAAATGTGGTAGTCGTAGGGGATTCCATAGTCAGGGGAATGGACAGGAGATTCTGTGAGCCTGACAGAGATACCCACATGGTGTGTTGCCTCCCAAGTGCCAGGGTACGGGATGTCTCGGATCGGATCCTGAATATTCTAAAGGGGGAGGGTGAGCAGCCAGTTGTCTTGGTACATGTTGGTACCAATGACATAGATCGGACAAAGGAGGAGGTCCTGAAGAGAGATTTCCAGGAGTTAGGAAGGAAGCTGAGAAGCAGGACCTCCAAGGTAGTAATCTCGGGATTACTACCTGTGCCACGTGCTAGTGAGGGCAAGAATAGTCGGATCAGGCAGATGAATGCGTGGCTGAGAGACTGGTATAGGGGGCAGGGCTTCAGATTCTTGGATAATTGGCATCTCTTCTGGGGGAAGTATGACCTGTTCAGAAAGGACAGGTTACACCTGAACCCGAAGGGGACCAATATCCTGGCGGGAAAGTTTAATAGAGCTGTTAGGGAGGGTTTAAGCTAATTTGGCAGGGGGATGGGAACCGGAATGACAGAGCGGAGGAGGGGGAAAACAGAAATAAATCCAAGGTAGTGAGCAGTAAAGATGTCAGGAAAGACAGGCAGGCGATGGGGCAAATTTGCAGCCAATGGGATGAGTTGCAGTGCAATAAAGTTGCAGTGAAATCAAAGTGAAAGGTATCAAATATTGGTCTTAAGGTGTTGTACTTAAATGCACGCAGCATAAGGAATAAGGTGGATGATCTTGTTGTACAGCTACAGATTGGCAGGTATGATATTATGGCCATCACTGAGACATGGCTAATGGATGCATGTCTCTGGGAGCTGAACGTCCAAGGATACACGGTGTATCGGAAGGATAGGAAGGTAGGCAGAGGGGGAGGCATGGCTTTATTGGTAAGAAATGATATTAGTACAAGAGGGCATGACTTAAGGTTTGAAGGGCGCCCATTCAGAACAGAAAAGCGAAGAAATTTTTTTAGCCAGAGGGTGGTGAATCTATGGAATTTGTTGCCACGGGCAGCAGTGGAGGCCAAGTCATTGGGTGTATTTAAGGCAGAGATTGATAGGTCCTCAATCAAGACCAGTTCATGTTGCAAGTGGGTCTTAATGTGGAGAAAATCATTAAAACAGAAGCCTTTCTTTCAGCGGGTGATATTTCCTATACCAACACTGATGTTCTTTTATTTTATTTAGAGATACAGCACAGAAACAGTGTCAACCATGGGCACAGAGAACATACAAGCTCCTTAGAGACGGCAGTGAAATTAAACCTGGGTTGCTGGTGCGTTAATAGCATTATGCTACCCGCCCCATAAAATAAATCCATAATAGAATAATAACCATAATAGTATCAATGAAAGACTGCATCAACGTGGGTGTTAAACCAAAGTGCAAAAGAAAACAAACTGTGCAAGTGCAAAAAGGAAGAAATAATATTAATAAATAGATAAGTAATAAATATCAAGAACATGAGATGAGGAGTCCTTGAAAGTGAGTCCATAGGTTATGGGAACAGTTCAGTGATGGGGCAAGTGAAATTGAGTGATGTTATCCCCTCTGGTTCAAGAGCCTGATGGTTGAAGGCTATTAACTGTTCCTGAACCTGATGATGCGGGTCCTGAGGCTCCTGTATCTTCTTCCTGATGGCAGCAGTGAGAAGAGAGCATATCCTGGGTGATTGAGTCCCTGATGATGGATGCTACTTTCCTGTGACAAGACTTCATGTAGGTATAGAATAACTAACTTTAATTTGACTTTAAAGTTGAAATGAACAGACATGAGAGTTTTATATTGATTGTGTTCCATTTTTCTAATTTTGCATTTTTTATTCATTTTCTACATCAAGAACTAATAGTCTTAGACTGAAATAACGTGCAGTAAAACTTCTAGCACAGCACTGTACTCCCATATTAAATATCGGTGAAAAAATTCAGTAACCATTACTGAGCAGGCACTTGGTCCAAATCGCAAGCTGTAGGAAAAGCTCTGTCAGTCAGGTCATGGAGGGTAGTGGACCATTGTCATTTTGGATCATGAACCCACATACTAAAACTCAAGAACATGTACCACCAAGCTCAAAATCACCTGTTATCAGACATGTGGATAGACTGAATTCTTGATCTCTCAATCCAGCTCATCGTGGTCCTTTCAATCTATTTGTCCACCTGCACCGCACTTTCTCTCTAACTATAACTCTATACTCGACATGTTTTTCCTTCTGGACAACCTTGATGTACTTATGTATGGGATGATTTGTCATGATGCATACAGTCAAAAGCTTTTAACATTATCTCAGTACCTGGGATAAGAATACTAAATAAGCACTAACCAGTAGTTTGGCTTTTGCTCCAGATGCAGCATCTGCTATCTTAAACATTCAATACAAATTTTCACAGAAATTATTGCACTCTTTCTATTTGAATTTGCTAACTAAGTCAAAAGTTTGAATTCACCCCAGTTATTTCACCGATCCCAAAGATTGGTCTGATACTCTGCTCAGGTGGACTTACAGCAGGATTCAGCTTGACCTTGGTCCCTGTCTGCGTGCAGTTTACACATTCTGCCTGTGACCTTGTGGTGATGTAGACTCAGTAGTTACTTTATTAGCTATCTCCTGTGGTACTGAGTGTGGTCTGTAGCCCACCACTCCCATGTTCAGCATGTTGTGTATTCAGAGATGCTCTTCTGCACACCACTGTTGTAATGCGTGGTTATGTGAGTTATTGTCACCTTCCTCTCAGCCTGAACCAGTCTGGTCATTCCCCTCTAACCTCTCTTAATAACAAGGCATCTTTGTCCATAGAATTGCCACTCACTGGGTGTTTTTTTTGGCTTTTCACACCATTTTCTGTAAACTCTAGAGACTGTTTTGCATGAAAATCCCAGGATATCAGCACATTCTGAGATACTCAAACTACCTTGTCTGGCACCAACAGTCATTTCATGGTCAAAATCATTCTGATGTTTGGTCTGAACAACAATTGAACCTCTTGACCACGTCTGCATGCTTTTATGCATTGAATTGCTGCCACATGATTGGCTAATTAGATATTTGCATTAATGAGCAGGTGTACAGGTTACCTATTATAGTGGCCTCTGAGTGTACTGTATGTGTGGCTGTGCTTGCAATCCCAGTGTCACGTGTCAGGCGTTAGTGAGACTGCTGGTGTCATGCGTGGGGTTGTATTAAGATTCCTGGTGAAACGTGTGGGTTGTACTGAGATTCTTGGTGTCCCGTACGAAAACTCCCACTCTCCTGTTTTAGGTAGCAGTGAGACTGCCAGTGTCCTATGCTGGGGTTGTGCTGATATTCCCAGTGTCCTCTGTTGGGCGATAGTGAGACTGCCAGTGTCCCATTTTGGACTGTCTGCCTGTAGAACACGAATCAGGTTTAATATCAACGACATATGTCATGAAATTTGTTAACTTTGCAGCAGTGGCACAATGTAATACACAATAATATAGGGAAAAACTGAATTACAGTATGTATACCAAATAGTTAAATTAAATTAGTAGTGCAAGAACAGAAATTTAAAAATGTAGTGAGGGTTCATGGGTTCATTGTCCATTTAGGAATCAGGTGGCAGAGGGGAAGAAGCTGTTCCTGAATCACTGAGTGTGTGCCTTCAGGTTTCTGTACCTCCTTCCTGATGGTAAAGGCTTCTCAGAAGGGCAGTGTTATGATAATTATGGGGGATTTTAACATGCGAGTGGGTTGGGAAAATCAGGTCAGCACTGGGTCTCAAGAGAGAGAATTTGTAGAATGTCTGCGAGATGGCTTTTTAGATTAGTTTGTTGTTGAGCCTACTAGGGGATCGGTTGTACTGGATTGGGTATTGTGTAATGAACCGGAGATGATCAGAGAGATTGAGGTGAAGGAACCCTTAGGAGACAGTGATCATAACATGATTGAGTTCACTGTGAAATTTGAAAAAGCGAAGCCGAAATCCAATGTGTCGGTATTTCAGTGGAGTAAAGGAAATTATAGTGGCATGAGAGAGGAACTGGCCAAAGTTGACTGGAAAAGGACACTGGCGGGAAGGATGGCAGAGCCGCAGTGGCTGGAGTTTATGCGAGAAGTGAGGAAGGTGCAAGACAGATATATTCCAAAAAAGAAAAAATTTTCGAATGGTAAAAGGATGCAACCTTGGCTGACAAGAGAAGTCAAAGCCAAAGTTAAAGCAAAGGAAAGGGCATACAAGGAAGCAAAAATTAGTGGGAAGACAGAGGATTGGGAAGTTTTTAAAAGTTTATAAAAGGAAACTAAGAAGGTCATTAAGAGGGAAAAGAGGAACTATGAAAGGAAGCTAGCAAATAATATCAAAGAGGATACTAAAAGCTTTTTCAAGTATATAAAGAGTAAAAGACAGGTGAGAGTAGATATAAGACTGATAGAAAATGATGCTGGAGAAATTGTAATGGGAAATAAGGAGATGGCGGAGGAACTGAACGAGTATTTTGCATCAGTCTTCACTGAGGAAGACATCAGCAGTATACCAAACACTCAAGGGTGGCAGGGAAGAGAAGTGTGCGCAGTCACAATTACGACAGAGAAAGTACTCAGGAAGCTGAATAGTCTAAAGGTAGATAAATCTCCCAGACCAGATGGAATGCACCCTTGTGTTCTGAAGGAAGTAGCTGTGGAGATTGCGGAGGCATTAGCGATGATCTTTCAAAAGTCGATAGATTCTGGCATGGTTCCGGAGGACTGGAAGATTGCAAATGTCGCTCCGCTATTTAAGAATGGGGCAAGAAAGCAAAAAGGAAATTATAGACCTGTTAGCTTAACACCAGTGGTTGGGAAGTTGTTGGAGTCGATTGTCAAGGATGAGGTTACGGAGTACCTGGAGGCATATGACAAGATAAGCAGAACTCAGCATGGTTTCTTTAAAGGAAAATTCTGCCTGACGAACCTATTGCAATTTTTTAAGGAAATTACAAGTAGGCTAGACAAGGGATATGTAGTGGATGTTGTGTATTTGGATTTTCAGAAGGCCTTTGACAAGGTGCCGCACATGAGGCTGCTAAACAAGATAAGACCCCATGGAATTACGGGAAAGTTACATACGTGGATAGAGCGTTGGCTGATTGGCAGGAAACAGAGAGTGGGAATAAAGGGCAACTATAACACCAGTTACCAGTGATGTTCTACAGGGGTCCGTGTTGGGGCCGCTTCTTTTTACATTGTACATCAACGATTTGGATTATGGAATAGATGGCTTTGTGGCTAAGTTTGCTGACGATATGAAGATAGGTGGAGTGGCCAGTAGTGCTGAGGAAACAGAGAGTCTGCAGAGAGACTTGGATAGATTAGAAGAATGGGTAAAGAAGTGGCAAATGAAATACAATGTTGGAAAGTGTATGGTTATGCACTTTGGCAGAAGAAATAAACGGGCAGACTATTATTTAAATGGGGAGAGAATTCAAAGTTCTGAGATGCAACGGGACTTGGGAGTCCTCGTGCAGGATACCCTTAAGGTTAACATCCAGGTTGGGTCGGTGGTGAAGAAGGCGAATGCAAAGTTGGCATTCATTTCTAGAGGAATAGAGTATAGGAGCAGGGATGTGTTGTTGAGGTTCTATAAGGCGCTGGTAACACCTCACTTGGAGTACTGTGGGCAGTTTTGGTCTCCTTATTTAAGAAAGGATGTGCTGACGTTGGAGAGGGTACAGAGAAGATTCACTAGAATGATTCCGGGAATGAGAGTTTTAACATATGAGGAACGTTTGTCCGCTCTTGGAGTGTATTCCTTGGGGTTTAGAAGAATGAGGGGGGACCTCATAGAAACAGTTCGAATGTTGAAAGGCATGGACAGATTGGATGTGGCAAAGTTCTTTCCCATGATGTGGGAGTCTAGTACGAGAGGGCATGACTTAAGGATTGAAGAGCGCCCTTTCAGAACAGAGATGCGAAGAAATTTTTTTAGTCAGTGGGTGGTGAATCTATGGTATTTGTTGCCACAGGCAGCAGTGGAGGCCAAGTCATTGGGTGTATTTAAGGCAGAGATTGATAGGTATCTGAGTAGCCAGGGCATCAAAGGTTATGGTGAGAAGGCGGGGGAGTGGGACTAAATGGGAGAATGGATTAGCTCATGATAAAATGGCGGAGCAGACTCGACGGGCTGAATGGCCGACTTTTGCTCCTTTGTCTTATGGCCTTATGGTAACAGTGAGAAGAGGGCATGTTCTGGGTGATGCGGGGAGGCCGTAACAATGGACACCACCTTTATTGAGGGACCAATACTTGAAGATGTCTTGGATACTATGAAGGCCAGTATCCATGATGGAACTGATTAATTTTACAACTCTCTGCAGTTTACTTCAACCTTGTGCAGTGCCCCCCCGCCACCGCCCATACCAGATGGTGATGCTGCCAGTCAGAATGCCTCCACAGTCCATCTGTGGTTTTCGAGCAAAGCTGAAGCAGACAACCAGATATGGACCACAAACAGCAGCCATGAGTCATTTGCTTTCTCTTGCGAAGGGTTTATTTTTCTGAAAACCATTAAAGCCGGGCTGGGAAATTTTATTCATACTGAAGTGTTGTGTTGAGGTTGGTGATTAATGGCCGGACATAGCTGTAGACTGCTGTTTTCATCACTGCAATGATATTATACAGGTGATTGAGCATCACCTATGAGACAAGATCCATCTGTATTGCTATTTCTTCTTGCCTCAGAAATATCCTTACTTGTAAAAAGTCAAACCATTGCGAATGAAGTGTCCTGAAATGGACATGTCTGAGGATGGTGTCTGAAAAGAGGATGCTGTCCAAGTTGCATGCCATCTTGGTCAATGTCTCCCATCCACTACATAATGTACTGGGTGGGCACAGGAGTACATTCAGCCAGAGACTCATTCCTCCGAGATGCAACACAGAGCGTCATAGGAAGTCATTCCTGCCTGTGGCCATCAAACTTTACAACTCCTCCCTTGGAGGGTCAGACACCCTGAGCCAATAGGCTGGTCCTGGACTTATTTCCTGGCATAATTTACATATCACTATTTAACTATTTATGGTTTTATTACTATTTAATTATTTATGGTGCAACTGTAACGAAAATCAATTTCACCCGGGATCAATAAAGTATGACTACTATGACTAGAATTGAAGGAATCACTAAATAACATAACACTGGTTTGTCCCTACTCCTGTTGGCTAGTGGAGCACAGCAGTACAGAAATTCAATTGAGCAGAACTTCTTCCAGCATTTTACCACAACTTTTTCCCCAAGAGTGGAAGATGATTTAGATTAAAAGAGTACAGAAAAAAATTACAAGGATGTTGCTGAGAATTGAGGACCTGAGTTACAGGGAAAGGTTGAATAAGGTAGGTCTTTATTCCTTGGAACATATAAGAATGAGTGGAGATTAAGCAGGGTCTAGATAAGGTAAACGCCAGCATGTTTTTACTACTGAGATTGGGCGAGACTAGAACTAGAGGTCATACTGTAAGTTTAAAGGTGAACGGTGAAATATTTAAGGGGAACCTCTTCGATCAGAGGGTGGGGTGAATATGGAACCAGTAGAAATGGCGGGTTTGATTTCAACATCTTAGAGAAGTTCAAATTTCACAGTAAATTATTATCAAAGTACATATATGTCACCACATGCAACCCTGAGATACATTTTCTTGTGTGGGATCAAAGTTCAGAGTTCGAAGTAAATTTTCTTATCAAAGTACATATACACTATGAACCATATACAACCCTGAGGTTCATTTTCCCATGGGCATACTCAATAATTCTATAGAATAGTGACTATAACAGGATCAATGGAAGATCAACTAGAGTGCTGAAGACAGCAAATTGTGAAAATGCAAATATAAATAAATAGCAATAAATAACAAGAACATGAAATAATGAGATAAGAGTTCTTAAAATGAGACAATTGGTTGTGGAAACATCTCAATGATGGGGCGAGTGAGTGTATTCAAGAGCCTGACGGCAAATACAAGAAACATAATAGAATCAAAGAAAGTCTGCACCCAACAGGATGGCTAATGACCAAAAACAAACAAGAAACTGTGCAAATGCAGTAAGAAAGAGAATTTAAATGAAATAATAATAATAAATAAGCAATAAATATTGAGAACATGAGATGAAGAGTGCTAGAAAGTGAGTCAATAGGTTGTTGGAACAGATCAATGATGGGGTAAGTGAGGTTGAGTGAAGTTATCCCCTCTGGTTCAAGAGCCTGATGGTTGAAGGGTAATAGCTGCTCCTGAACCTGATGGTACAGGTCCTGATGCTCCTGTATCTTCTTCCTGATGGCAGCAGTGAGCAGAGAGCATGGCCTCCATAGTGGGGGGTCTTTGAAAATGGATGCTGCTTTCTTGTTACAGCACTCCTTGTAGATGTGCTCAATGGTGGAGCAGGCTTTACCCATGATGGATTGGGCCATATCCACTACTTTTTGTAGGCTGTTCCGTACAAGGGCATTCGTGTTTCCATACCAGGCAGTGAATATAAACTACACCGCATATCCATAGAAGTTTGTCAAAGTTTTAGATTACATTCCTGTTGTGTATTTATTATTTCAGTAATATTTGAGTATATTGTTGGATTGAGCATTCTTTGTTGTTTAACATTACTGTTTCTATATAAAAGTGCATGCATGGTATGCATGATCACTATGTCATACTGCACATCTCGCTAAAAGTAAAAAGGAAACTCACCAACTGACCTACATACATTCCCAACTCCTTTGTTTTTATTTCAGTTAGCTTTATGTTTTGGAGTTACAAAACATAACAATGGTGATTAGTAAGTCTTAAAATGAAGCCAAGACGATTACCTACCTGTTGTAGTGCAGTGAGATGTTCAAGTTAAAAAAAAGTACAGCACCTTTTCTCCGCAAGAGAGAAAAGGTCGGTTTTTTTAAAAGGCAGAAAATAGGTGAATTCACAGGCTCATAAACAATGAGTACCAGGTGATAATAATTATTTAAAAAGCAGAAATAGCTGGTGCATCCATTCTGTCGACATGTTTGGTCACCCAATGAATAACTGGCTCAAGTATACTGAGTGACTTGAGCAGTATTTTGAAACAAAGGAAATAGCCAATGAGAAGCCAGTACCAGTTTTGCTGAGTGCATTGGATTTAAAGGCATATAGTTTGCTTAGTAGTTTAACTCCTCCAACCAAGCCTGCCAAAATGAGCTTTGCTGATATCATTAAAGGAATGCAGGAGCACTTAGAAACAAAGCTATTGTTGATTGCAGAGTGCTTTAGGTTTCATCAACAGAATCAAAAGGAAGGGGAGTCTATTTTAGTATACATGGCAGAATCGAAGAAATTCTCAGAACATTGTCAGTTTTGTGATGGGCTTACTGGTGCACTGAGAGGTTGTTTAGTTTGGAGAATTTAATAAGAAAGCATTCAAAATGGATCCTAACTGAAGTACAAAGTGCACTTAAAAGACCAGTTGAAATAGCTGTATCTGTGGGATTGACATTCGTAACAGTAAACTACAACAATTAGCAAGCCATATTGGGCTTGTATTTCAGAAAAATGATGGAGTTATGAGTGGCTGAGACAACTACAACTTGATTGGACAATTTACTGTTGAAAACATCCTCTCTGTGTACAACTCTATCTGGGCCTTTTCAATATTCGCTAGGTTTCAATGAGATCTCCCCTCAATCTTGCGCCAGTAATCCAAGACAAACACTGGCCCCAGTTTCTGAGACCCTGGTGTGGGAGAATAACAGTTCAGCTAGGACTACATAGGCCAAAAGGCTTGTTTCTGTGTTGTAGTGCTGTATGATTCTACATCGACCTGTTGTTCACACAAGAGCTCTGGGGCTGAGAAATTTGACTGTGGGCATATTTGGGTGTGGACACCAGACTGGGTAATTCTGAATAACAGGGCCTCAGCAAATGGGTCTGCTGGGTGCTGTCAAACCAGACAGGCATGGGGGCACAGCTGGCCAAACTGCTGTCTCATCACTTGACTGATCCTGGTTAAATCATGACCAGTGTGGAGCCTGTATGTTCTCTCTGTGATCCTGTGGGTTTCTCACATGTGCTCTGTCTTCAAACCACACTGTGAAAATGAAAGATTGATAAATCAGTTATGAGTTGTCCACAGCTTGTGGGTGATTGATAGAATCTGGGGGAGTTGTTGGGAACTGCATGGTAGCATTGTGATTAACACAATCACTTCACAGTGCCAGTGATCAATGACAGGGTTTTGATTCCTGCAGCTGTCTGTAAGGAGATTGTATTTTCTCCCCGGACCATATGCATTTCCTCCAGGTGCTCTAGTTTCTTCCCATATTCCAGACACAAGAGGGATAGAGTTGGTAAGTTGTGGGCATGCTATACTGGGGCCGGAAGCATGGCAACACTTGTGGGATGTCCTTTGCACAATCCTCGGACTGTGTTGGTCCTTGACTTAAATCAGACATTTCACTAGATGTATCGGTCTTTCAATGTACATTTGACAAATTAAGCTAATATTTATCTTTATCATTACCTCTTTATCTTTAGGAATGTTTGGAAAGTAATATGAGAGGCCATAGAGGTGCTTAATGGCTGGCATGGATTTGATGGGCTGAATGGCCTGTTTCCCAGCTGTTTGACTCTAAGATGATGACCCATCTGCCAGGTTTTTAATTCAGATTCAGATTCATTTATTTATTTATCACGTGTACATCAAAACATACAGTGATCATTTGTTCAAATCAAATCAGTGAGGACGGTGCTGGGAGCAGCCCGCAAATGTTACCATGTTTCCAGCACCAATGTAGCATGCCCACATGTTCAGCAGAACAACACAAGCAACAACAGAGGAACAGCATTGTGGATAGTAAGTTGTGGGCATGCTATTTTAGCAATGGAAGCATGGCAACTTTTGCAGGCTGCCAATCCTTACTGTTTTGATTTGACAGTCACGATGCATCCCACTGTATATTTTGATGTATATGTGATAAATAACACTAATCTTTATGGTTATGCTTCTCTGGAAACTGATTTATGGACTGCTGCTTGCAAAGCACATACCACCAGGCTTGTACCACACTGTTGTCAGACTCTTGAAAGGACTGGTACAGTAAGATGGACTCTTGACCTCACAATCTACCTCAATGTGATTGTGCACAATATTGTCACCATGCACTGCTTTTTCTCTATAGATTTTACACTTTATTCTGCATTGTTGTTTTCCCTTGTTCTACCTCAATGCACTGTGTAATGAATCGATCTATATGAACAGTGTGCAAGACAAGCTTTTAACCATAGAATATAGAACAGTATAGTACAGTACAGGCTCTTTGGCTCATAGTATTGTCTTGAGCTTTAAACCTTACACAAAACTATTCACAAATAGACAAAGAGTGACAACCAAACAATGTGGAAATAAAGATAATGTTGGGTACATGAATGGTAAAGGGTTCTTGAAAGTGGATCTGTAGGTCGTGGAATCAATCCTGTACCTAATAATGTGGTCGCTTGTTGACCGTTCGTCAACAGAACTAGGTGAGGAAATTCACTACGCAATGCGTAACTAATCGAAGCTCGCACTTTATTGTCTGTGTACAAACAACAACGTAACTATGTAGACCCCGGGCGAACAGCTTAGAACATGATTTCTACTGTTCCTTCTCTACAAATACTCATTGAGACAACTTGTCCAATTTTATAACACCAAAATAGGGGATCTCCATTGGCCAGATGATCGATCCTTTCTTCACCCAGCCCCTGGCGTGGGGGGTTCTTCCTTGTGATGGTGGGTCTCCTGAGAGAGTTATCGCTGACAGCACACTTGAAGTGTCCACTTTTATCCTCATTCCTTACCAGTTCAAATATTGCATTCCAGTGTCATTGGCTGTAGGTCATCTGATTGACCTTTAACACCTTGTTATTGGCTCTGCTCCAGGCCAGCATCCATTTATTGCCCTCTTCCCAGCAAGTGACAGTTGGTAATGTATGGCTCTTTGTTCCCTTCAGTAACCAGCTCGAGTCACTCCAGGCAGGCACCAACCCCAACACTTACAAACCTACACATTATGTTATATCAAGGTACACCTCACAAATAACTTCTTACTTGGAAATGATTTCCAGTCCACCAGATTACCTGAAACATCATTGTGTCCACTTTAAAACACAGAAAGCAAAGCAACTCCATCTCATAAAATGGAGGATGTAAAACAGTTCCACAAAATGGCAGCCTCCATCTCCAAGCACATGGCAGGAAGAAAGACAATGGATCTGTCTGCTTTCACTGTCCTTGACCCATTCGAGTTTAATGTTTTAAATCCACTGTGGCCAACACACTGTGGTCTTCTGCTGCTGTAGCCCATCAAGTTCAATGTTTGACGTTCCAGAGATGCTCTTCTGCCGTTGTAATGCTTGGTTATTTGAGTTACTGTCACCTTCCTGTCAGCTTGAACCAGCCCGGCCATTCTCCTCTGACCTCTCTCATTAGCAAGGTGTTTTCATTCACAGAACTGCTCACTGGATTTTTTTTTTGTTTTTCACACCATTCTCTGTAAAGTCCAGAGACTGTTGTGTGTGAAAATCCCTAGAGATCAGCAAATTCCAAGATACTCAAACCATCCTGTCTGACACCAACAATCATTCCACATTCAAAATCACCACGATAATATTCATTTTATGTTTTATTTTATTTTATTGAAGTACAGTGCCACTTGAGCCAAGCCTCTCAGCAACTCCTGATTTAATCCTAGCCTAATCATGGAACAATTTACAATGACCAATTGACCAATTAACCTACCAACCAGTATGTCTTTGGACTGTGGGAGGAAACCAGAGCACCCAGAAGAAACCTTCTCAGTCACAGAGAGAGTGTACAAACTCCTTACTGACAGTGGTGGGAATTGAATCCAGTTTGCCTGTACTGTAAAGCATTGTGCTAACCACTACGCTACGGTGCTGCCCATTCTGATGGTTGGTCTGAACAACAGCTAAACTTCTTGACCATGTCTGCATGCTTTTATGCATTGAGTTACTGCCACATGATTGGCTGATAAGATATTTGCATTAGCAAGTGGGTGTACAGGTGTACCTAATAAAGTAGCCACTGAATATAGCTCGCTCAACCAGGCAACATCTTGGGAAATCTCCCCTGTACCCTCTCTAAAGCAGAATGGCCTGATTCTATTCCTATGCTTTAAGGTCTTACAGTCTAAAAAAAATACAGTCTGTCAAAAATCATACATGATGTACTTGTCCACACAACAAATCAAAGTCAGTGCATTGTTATCACAGTGTACAGGGAACAGGTCATAATCAGTCTCTGCAGAATAGAATGCAAAGAAACTTAACATCTTAATAGCAAGACTGCTGCCGCACTCAAGGAAATGCTGATTTAAATAGATCACTCTGTCATCTTGCATCAGAGGCCACCAGATGAAATCAAACAGTAATGTGGCTCAAATCCTAACCACATCCTATATTTAGCCACGAAGGTTGGACCATGTTGTTCCAGCACTACATGCGCTCCTAGATTAGTGGTTGTGGCCTGGAATAATGACAGGAATGCCTGGGATTGTTTTTGACAATGTCATTTCCATTCCAGCCACTGAATAGTTTCTCCCCAGAAATAACCGACTTCTCGACATTTCCAAAGCAGTAGAGTGAAGCAATTGTCAATTTTCTCCAAAAGTTAGGACAAACTTTTTATAATGTCTCTGTAACTTGACCATTAGTGATGGAGCCACTAGTTATTCCCTGAGCAAACCTTTGGTTTGTAAAGCAAATGTGATGGAGTATGAGGGATAACCAACTACTGGAAGTTGATCCCTCATCAGTTGATATCCCGATAGGAATGTTCTGAGAGACTCCTGATTTCAAAGCATTCCTGACAGATGCCCTAGTGGGAAAAAATACCTCAGCCTCCTTATAGTGTAGAATGTTTGGCAGCTATCGTTTATAAGCCCATAAGACCATAAGATAGAGGAGGAGAATTGGGCCATTTGGGCCATTTGGTCCATCAAAGCCTGATAGTGGCAGATGAACCTGTGGTCGGCTCAGTTACTCCATGCCAATTATAGCGTCAAACAAGATGAAAATTGTCAAGGATGGGAGCGGAAAAATGAACGGGTGTTCAGCGATATATGCCGGCATTTTATTGGTCTCACTACCACCACCGGGTGAGAGGTGCAGGAGTCTTGGGGTCCACACCGCCAGGTTCGGAAGCAGTTGTTGCCCTGCAGACATTGGGCTCCTGGACTAGCTTCACTCGCCTCAGATCTGAGCGGGCTCTGCAGCTTGGCCTCATTTTCAGGGATTCTGCAATTCATGCTCCATGCATTTTTGTTTACTTTTTTCACTATTTGCATGATTAGTCCTTTTTTTGGTAAATTGGATATGTAGCAGTCTTGTGTGTGCGTTTTTGAGTGAAATTTATTGTGTTTCTTTGTTTTGTGAGTGCCTGCAAGAAGATGAATCTCAAAGTTGTACATGGTATACATACCTTGATAATACATTTGAACTTGAACTTAGAACTTTGAACTTTGAGTCTGCTCCATCATCCCATCATGGCTAACTTATTATCCCTCTCAACTTCCAGTCAACTTCCTAACCTGGTACCTGTGTACAATACCCCTTTGGTCGACATCTTCTGGATAGATCGTGAAACCATA
This sequence comes from Mobula birostris, assembly GCF_030028105.1. Lineage (NCBI taxonomy): Eukaryota > Metazoa > Chordata > Chondrichthyes > Myliobatiformes > Myliobatidae > Mobula > Mobula birostris. The sequence goes on from NC_092389.1 coordinate 42,216,847, forward strand.
TACTTCACTTCTTTTCTCTTTTACACTTAAAACTGTTGCAGCCAGTGATTTGCAGTTTGGAGATGGCTTGGGTGTTTCAGTGCTCTGTAGTCTCCAAGAGGATTCCTGGAGACAAAGGCAGCATGCTGTTTGCATGATTTTTTTTGTGTGTGTGGGTATTGATGTTCTTGTTGCTGTTTGTGTGACTTGTTTTTTTTGGCCTGGGGAGTGTTGGTGTCCTTGTTGCCGATTGCATGATTTGTTTTTTTCATGTGATCAGATTGATGTTCTTGTTGCCATTTGCATGATTTGTTTCTTTTGCATGCGAGAGGTTGATGTCCTTGATACCCATTGCAAGATTTGTTTTTTTTTTTGCAGGGGAGGTTCATATTTTTTGTTACCATTTATGTGATTTGTTTTTTTACATGGGGGGGAACTGATGTTTTTCTTTGAGCAAGTTCCATGCTTATTTTTCGTTCCCTAGCTATCTGTGGAACAGATGAATCTCAGGGTTATAGACTGCATATATACTTCAATGATAAATGCACTTTGAATCCTTGAGAAAGAGAAAATTTTTTGGATTGGGTGGGGTCTATGAAGATCTTAAATGAGTGACCCTCTTGAACTCTCTGAGAAAACTATCTGAATAAGGGTTTCTGACTAACAACTCCATATAAGATGTTAAATCAATGTCAGGCATTTGAAGACGAGCTGTCAGCAAAGACAATGCAACTATCAGAAGAGCACATAAATGTTTCTAAGAAGAACATCCAGTCATCAGGAGACTGACAATCTATCTTTGACCTTAAAAAAGGACACATCTTCATTGTAACATGCTCAGGGATCAAACAAGATAATTCTCTGTGGTTCTAAAATCAAAAACTGCTTATCGTCTCCTGAGTGATAGAGCCACAGAACACTACAGCACATAATCAGGCCCTTCAACCCATTCATACCATGCCTGGCTATTATTCTGCCTAGTTGCATCAGCCTCCACCTGGAACATAACCCTCCATTTCCTTCCCATTTATGTGCTCATCCAAATTACTCTTACATTTGAAATCGATTCCACATCCATCACTTGTGCTGGCAGTTCATCCCACACTAGCACCACTCTCTGAGTGAAGAAGTTCTTCCTCATGTTCTACTTAAACATTTCACCTTTCGCCCTTAACTTCTCATATAACCTCAGTGGAAAAAGCCTGCTTGCATTTACCCTATCTATATACCTCATAATTTTCTATACTTCTATCATTCCCCTATGCTCCAGGGAATAAAATCCTTACCCCGGTGATTCCCGAAGGGGTAGTTACATGTCTTAAGGGCGCATTCAAAATTCTTAAGGGGGGGCTGTAAGCAGCACCCTAACTCGAGGCACGAGACCCGACCGACTATGTCAACTCACTGCCGTCATCAACATCTGATAGGTATTCCCAGATTGCATTAATTCTTTATTTCAATTTAGCCCCGTTAATGGTGGATAAACACATACAGCACAATCTCTATGAGTCTGAAGGTGGTGAAGCCTTGAATTCTAATCCTGCTAAAAAACAGAAACTACAGAAAGTGCACCAATACAATGTTACATACCTGGAGCATGGTTTTATTCCGTTCCTATCAGAATGATGCCTCATGTGTCTTATTGGTAATACTGTACTGTCTAATGAAGCCATGAAACCATCAAGATTGCAGGAACACTTCTGTAAAAGGCATCCTGAAAAGGCTACTTATGGTTTTACTCAGTTCCAGATGAAAGAAGCATTTGAAAAGTATTGCACTCTCGAGTCATTTGCCAAGAAAGCTAAAAATGACCTTGATCGCGGTCTCATTGCTTCTTATAACATTTCCAAAATGATAACAAAGTATGGAAAATTTCATACAATTGGTGAAAGATTAGGAATGCCTGCTGTATCAGAAGTGCTCACCACTGTTCTCAAAATGGAGACCAGCATTTTAAAATCATTTCCTCTGAGTAATAACTCTGTAGATCGTCATATTATCAAAATGAGTGAAGACATTGAGTATCAATTTTTCACAGAGCTACAAGAACAGAACTTGGGACACAACTGGATGAGTCAACTGTGCTAGACAGCAGGGCATTCCTAATGTCATATCAAAACTGGAAACATTTATGAAGAGATTCTCTTTAGTAAAAAGTTAAAAAAAAACAGATATCAATCTCCAATGAGCTCAAAATGTATATTGAGGCTACAAGTGTTCCAATTAGAAACATGATCTCTTGTGCAACAGATGGAGCACCATATATGACAGGTCACCATGCTGGTTTAATGGCATTTAAGAAAAAAGAAATACCAAGTCTGTTTGCAATCCATTGTGTAATTCATCGTCAACATCTCACAGCCAAAACCCTCAGCCAATGGCTTTTCTCAAGCATGATTCTTGTAATATCTGCTCTCAACAAAATTAAAGCTCATCTATTAAATAGCAGAATATTTTGCCAGTTATGCCAAGCTAATGGAGAAGAGTTTGAATGCTTGCTTCTTCAGACTGAAGTGCGTTGGCTGTCAAAAGGCTGCTGTTTAAAACGTTTCTTTGATCTTTTTAACACTGTGGTTGAATATTTGTTCAAAGTCGATAAGAGCTTGGGAATCAAGATTGAACTTCTAGAGATGTGGCATACCTAGCTGATCTATATGACAAAATGAAGATTCTAAATATGAAACTGTAGGGTGAGAATTTCAATTTAATGCAGGCAAAATGTGCGGTGTCCACTTTTCTCGAAAAATTGGAAATTGCAAAACATTGGGAGAAGAATGTTCTCACAGTTTCCCTGCATGGAAAGTATAGCACTCTCTTTCACAGACGGTGATTTGCAAGAGTACTGCTTACATCTACAGTCACTGAAGAAGGATTTTCAGAATTGATTCAAGGATTTGAACAATCTGGAAATTCTGGACTGTGTAATTAACCCATTTCTTTGCAAGGTGGAAGAACAAGAGGAGGAATTGCAAGAAGAAATTACCAAAATTCAGAATGATGAAGAAACAAAAATGCTTTTCTAAAATGTCAGCTTTTGTGGTATGTGGCTACACTGTCATATGAAGCTTCCTGGTGTTTGGAGAAGATCCAAACTGTTCTTCATTGCATTTCCATCCTCCTACCTTGTTGAAAGAGGCTTCAGTGCAGTGAACCACACACTCACAAAAAACAGAAACCGCTTGGATATTGTTTTATGTGAGGACTTAAGGCTTTTGCTGTCACAACTTGAACCAGACATTTCAACTCTTGCTAAAAACCACCAAGCTCAAGGATCACATTGATATCAAAGCTCCTGTACAGTACACAGGTACTGTGTAAGCTAGGTTTAAGGACAAATAAACATTGAAAACAGAATCATTTTCCTCATGTTAGCATATGGTAGACATCCTTCGCTACATCGACGAGAAGGTGTCAAAGCTCTCGGCTTCTTTTAGGATTCCAGACCTAACCAGTTCCCCTCTACCCACCTCTGCTCCGTCTAGCGGAATTAGTCCTTACTCTTAATAATTTCTCCTTTGGCTGCTCCCACTTCCTCCAAACTAAAGATGTAGCCATGGGCACCCATATGGGTCCCAGCTATGCCTGCCTTTTTTTGGCTTTGTGGAACAATCTATGTTCCAAACCTATTCTGGTATCTGTCCCCCACTTTTCCCTCGCTACATCGACGACTGCATCGGCGCTGCTTCCTGCACACATACTGAGCTCGTTGACTTCATTAACTTTGCCTCCAACTTTCACCCTGCCCTAAAGTTTACTTGGTCCATTTCCCACACTTCCCTCCCCTTTCTAGATCTTTCTGTCTCCATCTCTGGAGACAGTTCATCTACTGATGTCTACTATAAGCCTACTGACTCTCACAGCTATCTGGACTATTCCTCTTCTCACCCTGTCTCTTGAAAAAAGCCATCCCCTTCTCGCAATTCCTCCGTCTCCACCGCATCTGCTCTCAGGATGAGGCTTTTCATTCCAGGACGAGGAAGATGTCCTCCTTTTTTAAAGAAAAGAGCTTCCCTTCCTCCACCATCAACTCTGCTCTCAAACGCATCTCCCCCATTTCACACACATCTGCTCTCACTCCATCCTCCCGCCACCCCACCTACCCCTTGTCCTCACCTACCACCCCACCAGCCTCTGGGTCCAACATACGATTCTCCGTAACTTCCGCCACCTCCAACGGAATCCCACCACTAAGCACATCTTTCTCTCCCCCCCCCCCCGCTTTCCACAGGGATTGCTCCCTACGCGACTCCCTTGTCCATTCGTACCCCCCCCCCCATCCTTCCCTACCGATCTCCCTCCTGGCACTTATCCTTGTAAGCAGAACAAGTGCTACACATGCCCTTACACTTCCTCCCTCACTACCATTCAGGGCCCCAGACAGTCCTTCCAGGTGAGGCGACACTTCACCTGTGAGTCGACTGGGGTGATATACTGCGTCCGGTGCTCCCGATGTGGCCTTCTATATATTGGCGAGACCCGACGCAGACTGGGAGATCGTTTCGCTGAACACCTACGCTCTGTCCACCAGAGAAAGCAGGATCTCCCAGTAGCCACACATTTTAATTCCACGTCCCATTCCCATTCTGATATGTCTATCCACGGCCTCCTCTACTGTAAAGATGAAGCCACATTCAGGTTGGAGGAACAACGCCTTATATTCCATCTGGGTAGCCTCCGACCTGATGGCATGAACATTGACTTCTCTAACTTCCGCTAATGCCCCACCTCCCCCTCATACCCTATCCGTTAGTTATTTGTTTATTTATTTACATTCATTCTTTTTCTCTCTCTCCTTTTTCTCCCTCTGTCCCTCTCACTATACCCCTTGCCCATCCTCTGGGTTTTTCCCCCCTCCCCCTTTTCCTTCTCCCTGGGCCTCCTGTCCCATGATCCTCTCGTATCCCTTTTGCCAAACACCTGTCCTGCTCTTGGATCCATCCCTCCCCCTCCTGTCTTCTCCTATCATTTCGGATCTCCCCCTCCCCCTCCCACTTTCAAATCTCTTACTAGCTCTTCTTTCAGTTAGTCCTGACGAAGGGTCTTGGCCCGAAATGTCGACTGTACCTCTTCCTAGAGATGCTGCCTGGCCTGCTGCATTCACCAGCAACTTCTATGTATTCAAGGACCTAGATTAGATTAGATTAGATTCAACTTTATTGTCATTGTGCCGAGTACAGATACAAAGCCAATGAAATGCATTTAGCACCTGACTAGTAATACAAAGAATAGCGTAATTTACAAAATAACTGTGAATAAAAAAGTGCTACAGCACACAAATATAAAAGTACTGAGACAGTACAATATGGGTACAATACTGCTTAGCGCTGTGATGAGAGGTTCAGCAGTGTCACAGCCTCAGGGAAGAAGCTCTTCCTGTGCCTGCTGGTGTGGGAGCGGAGGCTCCTGCAGCGCCTACCGGATGGGAGGAGAGTAAAAAGTCCATGGTTAGGGTGAGATGCATCCCTGATAATGCTTCTTGCCCTGCCCAGGTAGCATTTATGGTAGATGTTCTCAATGGTGAGCAATTGGGTGACGATAATCCGCTGGGCTTGGATCTATGGACTTGGATCCCAACATCCGATTGTTCCTCTACATTGGTTTAAGCCCATCACTCCTACCGGGGCATAGGCTACTGACAGCAGCTAGCTGAAGTCCTCTGTCTCGGCCAGACTTTCAAGGTGTCTCCAAGTGTAGCCTATCTCTGAGGAACCGGGAGCTTCTGTTGGTGTTGCTGCAGCAGTGGGATCTTACAAGATGGGTTTGCTGGCCCCATGCCCTATACTCTCCTTTGCAGCTGGACTTGGGACTGTCCATGGTGGAGTTGTTCCTCCACATTGCCCTGGTAAGATGTAGAGTGTCAGTGCTGATGAAAATGTTCAGAGCGCTGAGACTTGCTTTCACACAACTTCAGTGCAGAAAGAGGCAGGATTTAAACCTAAGGAGATCTGTTTGATTGAATGAAGTTCATTAAACCTCAAAGCTTGGGAATATGGCACTCACTGAGTCACTGAGTGATACGCCACACAAAACCCAACTGGTCTGAGCCGACTGAGATCCACATCTAAAGTAGGTCAAAGATAACGATTATTTTTATTTGTCACATGTACATCAAAACATACAGTGAAAACCAACGAGGATTGTGCTAAGCAGCCTGCAAGTGTCACCATCCTTCCAGCGCTGACATAATATGCACACAACTTAGTAACCCTAACCGTAGGTCTTTGGAATGCGCGAGGAAACCAGAGCAGCTGGAGGAAACCCATGTAGTCATGGTGAGAATGTACAAACTCCTTACAGGCAGTGGTGGGAATTGAACCCAATACCCACCACCTTAAAGCCGGCACTGTAAAGTGCTGCACTAACTGCTATGCTGCATATCGGTAGAGTGAAATGTTGGAGAAATTTCCAGAAGGAGGGAATGGATGGATGGTATTGCACTGCTGGCAGCCAGAATGGGCTGATTGGCTGCCTTCTGCGTCAAAGTGAATAAGTAAGCCTTTCACTTCAGAGCTGTAGACTGGGAAGAGCAGGGGTATAGCCTAGATCATCATGCTGGGATCCTTCAAGATGTTTCAGAACAGCAGCTCCCTGTCCCCTCTTCCAAAATTTTTCCAGCACTCCTGTCTGAAGCGTTTTTAATTTAGGTAAAGGATGAAAAATTGCCATAAAACTCTTCTCAAACAAGAGAAAATCTGCAGATGCTAGAAATCCTGTGAAACGGTGAAACCTCTTTCTCCCTTATGAGGGAGAGAGAGAGAGACTGTGGTATGTCGAATACAAGGTGAACGAGTAGACTTTGGGGTACTACAAGTCCGTGTCTTTGCTGATGCTTGGCTGCATACTTGAGTGCTCGGTGGTGGGTGCAGATGCTTTTTTTTTGCTGGTGGGGGAGGGGGGATCATTGCTCGCTGCTGCTTACGCATGAAAGGGGTGAGCTGGGGGGCGATTGGGGTTCTAGCATTTAACTGTCATTCATTCTTTGGGGCACTCCTGTTTTTGTGGATGGTTGTGAAGAAAAAGCATTTCAGGATGTATATTATGTACATTTCTCTGACATTAAATTGTACCTTTGAAACCTTTGATTCCAAACAACACACACACAATGCTGGAGGAACTCAGCAGGTCAGGCAGCATCAATAGAAAAGAGTACAGTCGACGTTTCAGAACCTGATGAAGGGCCTCAACCCGAAACGTCGACGGTACTCTTTCCCATAGATGCTGCCTGGCCTGCTGAGTTCCTCCAGCATTTTGCCTGTGTTGCTGATAAAACTCTTCTGCTCTTTGGCTTTCAATTATGTAAGGTTGACACCAGCTAGGCTATTAATCTTACAATCAATTTATGACATCTTTCCAAATATCGAGCTATTTAAGTAATCCAAATCACAAAATCTACTATTTTAACTTGAAAGTAAGGGAAGCTGCCATCTTTGTTTTAGTAGAATCTGGCCTTGAAGTGCGCACAATAACCTTTGTTGCTATTTTACAACATAATTTTAAATTGGAGCATAATTCCGTGATTGGAGAAAAGTATGGGGGAGGTGTCAGAGAGCTCATTACACAGAGAGTGGTGAATGCATGGAACACTCTGCCAGTGATGGTGGTAGAGGCAAAAACATTAGGGAGATTTAAGAAACTCTTAGATAGGAACATGGATGATAGAAAAGTGGAGGGCTATGTCAGAGAGAGGAGTTAGACTGATCTTAAAGTAGGTCAAAAAGGGCCTGTACTGTCCTTTGTTGTACTTAAGTCCTTAAACCACGATAGCTTGCACTGTGAATTGAAGTGTATCTTTTACAACAGACTCTTCAATAATTCAGTTTCAGCCAATGAGAATTTCCTGAAGAAAGAGCAGCTTTGGTGAATAACGTTTAAAATATACTTTCCTAGAATGTCTTAATTTGATATTTCAATATGATGGAAAGCTCTGAAATTATATGCAGAATTGATATCTGACATTCTTACTGGTGTTGATTACTTGGAAGTCAGGTGGTGCAGGCTTTATTGGTTGTAGACCCAGTCCATGAGCAGCAAGAAGCTGTTGGGGTCTTTACTCCACATCATTTAATTGAATGACCCATTCATTTTAAAATAAAGAGGTAAAGATTAGTTTTATTTGTTACATGTACATCGAAAGACTGAAATATACAGTGAATGCATCATTTACGACAAATCAAATCAGCGAAGATTCTGCTCGGCAGCCTGCAAGATCAAGCAGGGAACTCATACAAATAAACAAGTTAGCAAACAAGAGCCAGCCATCTGGTTTCTCGAGCTGCTCCATGAAGGTCACCCAGGTCCCTTAACACAACACAACTGTTCGTTGTTTACAAAAATCTGTTTTCAGTTCTTTGATGAGTTGTCGCCCAGGGTGGAAATGTCAAATACTAGAGAGCATAGCTTTAAGGTGAGAGGAGAAAAGTTTAAAGGGCCTGTGCCTGTGTTTTACAGTTCCATATTCTATGCAAGATCTTGCTTGCTCTAAATAGATTGGGAAGGCCTAGATAAAATGGACGTGGTGAGGATGTTTCCCATAGTGGAGTACATAGAACATAGAACATAGAATAGTACAGCACAATACAGGCCCTTCGGCCCACAATGTTGTGCCGACCCTCAAACCCTGCCTCCCATATAAGCCCCCACCTTAAATTCCTCCATATACCCATCTAGTAGTCTCTTAAACTTCACTAGTGTATCTGCCTCCACCACTGACTCAGGCAGTGCATTCCACACACCAACCACTCTCTGAGTGAAAAACCTTCCTCTAATAGTCCCCTTGAACTTCCCACCCCTTACCTTAAAGCCATGTCCTCTTGTATTGAGCAGTGGTGCCCTGGGGAAGGGGCACTGGCTATCCACTCTATCTATTCCTCTTATTATCTTGTACACCTCTATCATGTCTCCTCTCATCCTCCTTCTCTCCAAAGAGTAAAGTCCTAGCTCCCTTAATCTCTGATCATAATGCATACTCTCTAAACCAGGCAGCATCCTGGTAAATCTCCTCTGTACCCTTTCCAATGCTTCCACATCCTTGCTATAGTGAGGTGACCAGAACTGGACACAGTACTCCAAGTGTGGCCTAACCAGAATTTTATAGAGCTGCATCATTACATCGCGACTCTTAAACTCTATCCCTCGACTTATGAAAGCTAACACCCCATAAGCATTCTTAACTACCCTATCCACCTGTGAGACAACTTTCAGGGATCTGTGGACATGTACCCCCAGATCCCTCTGCTCCTCCACACTACCAAGTATCCTGCCAGTTACTTTGTACTCTGCCTTGGAGTTTGTCCTTCCAAAGTGTACCACCTCACACTTCTCCGGGTTGAACTCCATCTGCCACTTCTCAGCCCACTTCTGCATCCTATCAATGTCTCTCTGCAATCTTTGACAATCCTCTACACTATCTACAACACCACCAACCTTTGTGTCGTCTGCAAACTTGCCAATCCACCCTTCTACCCCAACATCCAGGTCGTTAATAAAAATCGCGAAAAGTAGAGGTCCCAGAACAGATCCTTGTGGGACACCACTAGTCACAATCCTCCAATCTGAATGTACTCCCTCCACCACGACCCTCTGCCTTCTGCAGGCAATCCAATTCTGAATCCACCTGGCCAAACTTCCCTGGATCCCATGCCTTCTGACTTTCTGAATGGAACCTTTCCACGTGGAACCTTGTCAAATGCCTTACTAAAATCCATACAGATCACATCCACTGCACTACCCTCATCTATATGCCTGGTCACCTCCTCAAAGAACTCTATCAGGCTTGTTAGACACAATCTGCCCTTCACAAAGCCATGCTGACTGTCCCTGATCAGACCATGATTCTCTAAATGCCTATAGATCCTATCTCTAAGAATCTTTTCCAACAGCTTTCCCACCACAGACGTAAGGCTCACTGGTCTATAATTACCCGGACTATCCCTACTACCTTTTTTGAACAAGGGGACAACATTCGCCTCCCTCCAATCCTCCGGTACCATTCCCGTGGACAACGAGGACATAAAGATCCTACCCAAAGGTTCAGCAATCTCTTCCCTCGCCTCATGGAGCAGCCTGGGGAATATTCCGTCAGGCCCCGGGGACTTATCCGTCCTAATGTATTTTAACAACTCCAACACCTCCTCTCCCTTAATATCAACATGTTCCAGAACATCAACCTCAATCATATTGTCCTCACCATCATCAAGTTCCCTCTCATTGGTGAATACCGAAGAGAAGTATTCATTGAGGATCTCGCTCACTTCCACAGCCTCCAGGCACATCTTCCCACCTTTATCTCTAATCGGTCCTACCTTCACTCCTGTTATCCTTTTTCTCTTCACATAATTGAAGAATGCCTTGGGGTTTTCCTTTACCCTACTTGCCAAGGCCTTCTCATGCCCCCTTCTTGCTCTTCTCAGCCCCTTCTTAAGCTCCTTTCTTGCTTCCCTATATTCCTCAATAGACCCATCTGATCCTTGCTTCCTAAACCTCATGTATGCTGCCTTCTTCCACCTGACTGGATTTTCCACCTCACTTGTCACCCATGGTTCCTTCACCCTACCACTGTTTATCTTCCTCACCGGACAAATTTATCCCTAACATCCTGCAAGAGATCTCTAAACATCGACCACATGCCCATAGTACATTTCCATGCAAAAACATCATCCCAATTCACACTCACAAGTTCTAGCCTTACAGCCTCATAATTTGCCCTTCCCCAATTAAAAATTTTCCTGTCCTCTCTGATTCTATACTTTTCCATGATAATGCTAAAGGCCAGGGAGCGGTGGTCACTGTCCCCCAGATGCTCACCCACTGAGAGATCTGTGACCTGACCTGGTTCATTACCTAGTACTAGATCTAGTATGGCATTCCCCCTGGTCGGCCTGTCAACATACAGTGACACGAATCCATCCTGGACATACTTAACAAACTCTGCCCCATCTAAACCCTTGGAACTAATCAGGTGCCAATCAATATTAGGGAAGTTAAAGTCACCCATGATAACAACCCTGTTATCTTTGCACCTTTCCAAAATCTGCCTCCCAATCTGCTCCTTGGTATCTCTGCTGCTGCCAGGGGGCCTATAGAATACCCCCAGTAGAGTAACTGCTCCCTTCCTGTTCCTGACTTCCACCCATACTGACTCAAAAGAGGATCCTGCTACATTACCCACCCTTTCTGTAGCTGTAATAGTATTCCTGACCAGTAATGCCACCCCTCCTCCCCTTTTTCTGCCCTCTCTATCCCTTTTAAAGCACTGAAATCCAGGAATATTGAGAATCCATTCCTGCCCTGGTGCCAGCCAAGTCTCTGTAATGGCCACTACATCATAATTCCATGTATGTATCCAAGCTCTCAGTTCATCACCTTTGTTCCTGATGCTTCTTGCATTGAGGTACACACATTTCAGCCCTTCTACCTTACTGTCTTTACACCATTTATTCTGCTTCTCTTTCCTCAAAGCCTCTCTATATGTTAGATCTGGCTTTACTCCATGCACTTCTTTCACTGCTCTATCGCTCTGGGTCCCATCCCTCTCACAAATTAGTTTAAACCCTCCCGAACCATGCTAGCAAACCTACCTGCAAGGATATTGCTCCCCCTCGAGTTCAGGTGTAACCCATCCAATCTGTACAGGTCCCACCTTCCCCAGAAGAGATCCCAATGATCCAAAAATCTAAAACCCTGCTCCCTGCACCAACTCCTCAGCCACGCATTCAACTGCCATCTCCTCCAATTCTTACCATCTCTGTCACGTAGCACTGGCAGCAATCCTGAGAACGTCACCCTTGAGGTCCTGTTCTTCAGCCTTCTGCCTAGTTCCCAAAACTCACACTTCAGGACCTCATCCCTCTTCCAGCCTATGTCGTTAGTCCCTACATGTATCACGACTTCTGGTTGCTTTCCCTCTCGTACCAGGATGTCGTGCATCCGTTCAGAGACATCCCGGACCCTGGCACCCGGGAGGCAACAAACCGTGTGGGTGTCCTTCTCACGTCCACAAAATCTCCTGTCTGCTTCCCTGACTATAGAGTCTCCAATGACGACAGCTCTCCTCTTCTCCGTCCCACTCTTCTGCACCACCAGGTTAGATTCAGTGCCGGAGGCCCTGCCACCATGGCTCACACCTGGTCGGTCGTCCCTGCCAACAGTATCCAGGATGGTAAACTTATTATTCAGGGGAATGGCAACAGGTGTGCTCTGCACTACCTGTCTGCTCACCTTCGCTTTTCCCCCTCTGACTGTCACCCAACGACCTGCTTCTGACAGCCTAGGTGTGACTACCTCCCTGTAGCTCTCATCTATGACTGCCTCATTCTCCCTTATGACCATAAGACCATAAGACCATAAGACAAAGGAGCAGAAGTAGGCCATTCGGCCCATCGAGTCTGTTCCGCCATTTTATCATGAGCTGATTCATTTTCTCCTATTTACTCCCACTCCCCCACCTTCTCACCATAACCTTTGATGCCCTGGCTACTCAGATACCTGTCAATCTCTGCCTTAAATACACCCAATGACTTGGCCTCCACTGCTGCCTGTGGCAACAAATTCCATAGATTCACCACCCTCTGACTAAAAAAATTTCTTCGCATTTCTGTTCTGAATGGGCGCCTTTCAATCCTTAAGTCATGCCCTCTTGTACTAGACTCCCCCATCATGGGAAACAACTTTGCCACATCCACTCTGTCCATGCCTTTTAACATTCGAAATGTTTCTATGAGGTCTCCCCTCATTCTTCTAAACTCCAAGGAATACAGTCCAAGAGCAGACAAACCTTCCTCATATGTTAACCCTCTCATTCCCGGAATCATTCCAGTGAATCTTCTCTGTACCCTCTCCAATGTCAGCACATCCTTTCTTAAATAAGGAGACCAAAACTGCCCACAGTACTCCAAGTGAGGTCTCACCAGCACCTTATAGAGCCTCAACATCACATCCCTGCTCCTATACTCTATTCCTCTAGAAATGAATGCCAACATTGCATTCGCCTTCTTCACTACTGACTCAACCTGGATGTTAACTTTAAGGGTATCCTGTACGAGGACTCCCAAGTCCCGTTGCATCTCAGAACTTTGAATCCTTTCCCCATTTAAATAATAGTCTGCCCGTTTATTTTTTCTGCCAAAGTGCATAACCATACACTTTCCAACGTTGTACTTCATTTGCCACTTCTTTGCCCATTCTTCCAATCTATCCAAGTCTCTCTGCAGACTCTCCGTTTCCTCAGCACTACCAGCCCCTCCACCTATCTTCGTATCGTCAGCAAAAATAGCCACAAAGCCATCTATTCCATAATCCAAATCATTGATGTACAATGTAAAAAGAAGCGGCCCCAACACTGATCCCTGTGGAACACCACTGGTAACCGGCAGCCAACCAGAATAGGATCCCATTATTCCCACTCTCTGTTTCCTACCAATCAGCCAACGCTCTATCCACATATGTAACTTCCCCGTAATTCCATGGGCTCTTATCTTGTTAAGTAGCCTCATGTGTGGCACCTTGTCAAAGGCCTTCTGAAAATCCAAATATACAACATCCACTGCATCTCCCTTGTCTAGCCTACTGGTAATTTCCTCAAAAAATTGTAATAGGTTTGTCAGGCAGGATATTCCTTTAAGGAATCCATGCTGAGCTCTGCCTATTTTGTCATATGCCTCCAGGTACTCTGTAACCTCATCCTTGACAATCGACTCCAACAACTTCCCAACCACTGATGTCAAGCTAACAGGTCTATAATTTCATTCTTGCTTCCTTGCCCCCTTCTTAAATAGCGGAGTGACATTTGCAATCTTCCAGTCCTCCGGAACCATGCCAGAATCTATCGACTTTTGAAAGATCATCGCTAATGCCTCCGCAATCTCCACAGCTACTTCCTTCAGAACACGAGGGTGCATTCCATCTGGTCTGGGAGATTTATCTACCTTTGGACTATTCAGCTTCCTGAGTACTTCTCTGTCGTAATTGTGACTGCGCACACTTCTCTTCCCTGCACCCTTGAGTGTCCGGTATACTGCTGATGTCTTCCTCAGTGAAGACTGATGCAAAATACTCGTTCAGTTCTTCTGCCATTTCCTTATCTCCCATTACAATTTCTGCAGCATCATTTTCTATCGGTCTTATATCTACTCTCACCTGTCTTTTACTCTTTATATACTTGAAAAAGCTTTTAGTATCCTCTTTGATATTATTTGCTAGCTTCCTTTTATAGTTAATCTTTTCTCTCTTAATGACCTTCTTAGTTTCCTTTTGTAAGGTTTTAAAAACTTCCCAATCCTCTGTCTTCCCACTAATTTTTGCTTCCTTGTATGCCCTCTCCTTTGCTTTAACTTTGGCTTTGACTTCTCTTGTCAACCACGGTTGCATCCTTTTACCATTCGAAAATTTCTTCTTTTTTGGAATATACCTGTCTTGCACCTTCCTCACTTCTCGCATAAACTCCAGCCACTGCGGCTCTGCCATCCTTCCCGCCAATGTCCCTTTCCAGTCAACTTTGGCCAGTTCTCCTCTCATGCCACTGTAATTTCCTTTAATCCACTGAAATACCGACACATCAGATTTCGGCTTCGCTTTTTCAAATTTCACAGTGAACTCAATCATGTTATGATCACTGTCTCCTAAGGGTTCCTTCACCTCAATCTCTCTAATCACCTCCGGTTCATTACACAATACCCAATCCAGTACAGTCGATTCCCTAGTCGGCTCAACAACAAGCTGTTCTAAAAAGCCATCTCGCAGACATTCTTCAAATTCTCTGTCTTGAGATCCAGTGCTGACCTGATTTTCCCAATATACTCGCATGTTAAAATCCCCCACAATTATCATAACACTGCCCTTCTGACAAGCCTTTTCTATTTCCTGTTGTAATTTGTAGTCCACATCCCTGCAGCTGTTTGGAGGCCTGTATATAACTGCCATCAGGGTCCTTTTACCCCTGCTATTTCTTAGCTCAACCCATAAAGATTCTGCACCTTCCGATCCTATATCACCTCTTTCTAATGATTTATTATCATTTCTTACCAATAAAGCCACGCCTCCCCCTCTGCCTACCTTCCTATCCTTCTGTAACATTGTGTATCCTTGGACGTTCAGCTCCCAGAGACATGCATCCTTTAGCCACGTCTCAGTGATGCCCACAATATCATACCTGCCAATCTGTAGCTGTACGACAAGATCATCCACCTTATTCCTTATACTGCGTGCATTTAAGTACAACACCTTAAGACCAGTATTCGATACTTTTCGCTTTGATTTCACTGCAACTTTATTGCACTGCAACTCATCCCAATGGCTACAAATTTGCCCCATCACCTGCCTGTCTTTCTTGACATCTTTACTGCTCACTATCTTAGATTTATTTCTGTTTTCCCCTTCCTCCGCTCTGTCATTCCGGTTCCCATACCCCTGCCAAATTAGATTAAACCCACCCTAACAGCTCTATTAAACTTTCCCGTCAGGATATTGGTCCCCTTCGGGTTCAGGAGTAACCCGTCCTTTTTGAACAGGTCATACTTCCCCCAGAAGAGATGCCAATTATCCAAGAATCTGAAGCCCTGCCCCCTACACCAGTCTCTCAGCCACGCATTCATCTGCCTGATCTGCCGATTATTCTTGCCCTCGCTAGCACGTGGCACAGGTAGTAATCCCGAGATTACTACCCTGGAGGTCCTGCTTCTCAGCTTCCTTCCTAACTCCTGGAAATCTCTCTTCAGGACCTCCTCCTTTGTCCTATCTATGTCATTGGTACCAACATGTACCAAGACAACTGGCTGCTCACCCTCCCCCTTTAGAATATTCAGGACCCGATCTGAGACATCCCGTACCCTGGCCCCTGGGAGGCAACACACCATGCGGGTATCTCTATCAGGCTCACAGAATCTCCTGTCCATTCCCCTGACTATGGAATCCCCTATGACTACCGCATTCCTCTTCTCTCTCCTTCCCTCCTGCACAACAGCGCCAGGTTCAGTGCCAGAGACTCGGTCACCGTGGGCGTCCCCTGTCAGGTCATCCCCCTCAACAGCATCCAGAACAGGATATCTGTTGCTGAGGGGGACAGCCACAGGTGTGCTCTCCTCTATCCAGGCATTTCCCTTCCCTTTCTTGACAGTGACCCAGTTTTCTGACCCCCGTAGCCTAGGGATGACTACCTCCCTGTAGCTCCTGTCTATCACCTCTTCACTTTCCCTGATAAGCACTAGGTCATCAAGCTGCAGCTCCAGATCCCTAACACGGTCTCTGAGGAGCTGCATCTCGGTGCACCTGGCACAGATGTGACCATCAGGGAGGCTGGAGGTCTTCCAGGATTCCCACGTTTGACACCCTGAACAAAGCACTAACCCTGCAGGCATGCTATCTAATTCTACAGGAATGAAACAGGAAAAATAAGTCTACTCACCCACTTACCTCGCTAAACAGACCAACTTTAAACCGTTAGCTCGTACCGTTAGCTGTGTGAGACCTGCTGTTCCTGTCTGTCCGGGCCAATTCACAGAAGTTGGGGGGGCAGAAAGAAAAGAGTTGGCGCTTCGCTCTCACCTCTTCCCGTTTACCGCCAAAGCCCTACACTCTGCTCTCACTCACTCCGCTGCCCGCTGTATAGGGTGGTCTCCTTTTTAAACTCTCCGCGTGGTCCTGTTGGCGTCATGCGCCTGCGCAGTCTCGCCCTTCTTGCACTTGAAGAAGTTTAAAAAACAACTGCCTTCCTTCAGAATTCAGCTCCCACGATGCTCTGTAGTCCCGATCCAAAGGAGAGCCATTGGTAGCAACCTGCCTTTTTAAACTCTCCGTGCGGTCCTGTTGACGTCATGCGCCTGCGCAGTCTCGCCCTTCTTGCACTCGAAGAAGTTTAAAAAAAACTGCCTTCCTTCAGAATTCAGCTCCCACGACACTCTGTAGTCCCAATCCAAGGGAGAGCCGTTATGAGTCAAAGGTCATCCAGCTCCTGCTCCAGATTCCTTACATGGTCTTCCAGATCGCCCAGCCGCATGCACTTCTGGCAGATGTGACTCTGCGGGAGAGGGGAGTTCCCCCAAGACTGCCACATCTCACATGAGAGGCACATCACCGTCTCAGGAGACATTGTAAAGACTAACTGCGAGCAAGCTTGTCCTCCGCCTCTTCTCCTCAAAGCCTCTCGAGTCAAAGCTTCAAAGCTCCACTCCTTCACTGGCCCACTCACTCACTGGCTGCTTTCCTAGTAGTCTAGGAGAAGAGCCTCAGAACAGAGGGACGTCCATTTAGAACAGAGATGAAGAGGAATTTCTTTAGCCAGAGAGTAGTGAATCTGTGGAATTCATTGCTGCAGAGGATGGTGAATCTGTATAATGCATTGCCACTGCTATGGAAGCCAGGTCATTGGGTATATTTAAAACAGAAGGTGATAGGTTCTTTATAAAAACGCAAACCCGAGGAAATCTGCAGATGCTGGAATTTCAAGCAACACACATAAAAGTAGCTGGTGAACGCAGCAGGCCAGGCAGCATCTCTAGGAAGCAGTACAGTCGACGTTTCGGGCGGAGACCCTTCGTCAGGACCCGAAACGTCGACTGTAGCGCTTCCTAGAGATGCTGCCTGGCCTGCTGAGTTCACCAGCAACTTTTATGTGATAGGTTCTTGATCAGTATTGTGTGCAGTCTTAGGCTTTGTCGAGGGTCCAAAGGAAGTTTACGTGAATAGTTCCAGGGATGAAAGGATTAATATATGAGAAGCATTCGATGATTCTGGGCCTGTACTCACTGGAGCTTAGAAGAATGAGGGGGGAATCTCATTGAAACCTGTGGAATATTGAAAGGCCTGGATAGAGTGGATGTGGACTTGATGTTTCCTATAGTGAGGGAGTCTAGGACCAGAAGTCACAGCTTCAAAATACAAGGATGAGAGATGAGGAGGAATTTCTTTAGCCAGAGGGAGATGAATCTGTGGAATTCATTGCCACAGACAGCTGTGGAGGCAGAGTCGCTGGGTATATTTAAGGCAGAGGTTGATAGGTTCTTGATTCTTTCATAAGTGTGCCAAAGGTTATGGGGAGAAGGCAGGAGAATAGGAGTGAGAGGGATAATAAATCAGCAATGATTGAATGGTGGAGCAAACTCAATGGGCTGAATGGCCTAATTATGCTTTTCTGTGTTATGGTCTTATGGAACTGGAGGGGACATTTTTACTTGTGGGAGAATCTTGAATAGGGGGTCACTATTTAAAATAAGGTTGCCCACTTAAGACAAAGATAAGATATTGATCAGAAATCCCGCATTGTTGCAATCACAAAGAAGGCATGCCAGTGGCTGTACTTCATTAGGAGTTTGAGGACATTTGGTATAAAACTATAGGACCGTAAGATATAGAAGCTGAAATGTACTACTTGTCCTATCGAGTCTGCTCTGCCATTTCATTATGGCTGATTCATTTTCCTCGCAGTCCCAATCTTCTGCCTTCATTCCATATCCCTTCATGCCCTGACTAATCAAGATCCTATTGACTTCTGCTTTAAGTATACCCAATGACTTGGCATCCACAGCCACTTGTGGCAACAAATTCCACAGATTCACCACTCTCTGGCTAAAGAAATTCCTCCTCATCCCTTTTCTAAAAGGATGTCCCTCTACTCTGAGGCTGTATCCTCTGGTCCTAGACTCCCCCACCATAGGAAACATCCTCTCCACATCCACTGTATCAAGGCCTTGCAATGTTCAATTGTCTTCAATGAGATTCCATCTCAGTCTTCTTAATTTCAGTGAGTACAGGCCCAAAGCCTTCAAATACGCCTCATATGATGAACCTTTCAATCCTGGAATCATTTTTGTAAACCATCTTTGAACCATTTCCAATGTCATCCCATCCTTCCTTAGATAAGGAACCCAAAACTGTTCACAATACTCTCAGTGGCTTTTGAAGCCTCAACGTTGTATGTCACTGAAAATTCTAGCAAATTCCTACAGATGTACCATGGACAGCATTCTGATTGGTTGCATCAAAGGCTGGTATGGAGGTTCCAATGCACAGAATTGTAAGGGGATTCAGAGGATTGTTGACTCAGCGAGCTTCATCACAGTCACAACTCTCCCCATCACCAAGGATACCCTCAAAAGTCAGTACCTCAAAAAGGCAGCATCCATCATGACAACCGTGGGGCCAGGTCATTGGGTATGCTTAAAATGAAGGTTGATAGGTTCTTGATTACTAAGGATATCAAAGGTTACAGGGAGAAGGCAGGAGAATGGGGCTAAGAAGGAAAATAAATCCACCATGTTTCCCATATTGTGATATGCTTATCTTTCGCAATACATATGAGCTAAAAGATGATTTTATTTAACACCAAGATATTAACATACCCAGATAACTCATCTTCACAACAGAATCGAGAAATAAATTGCTTTGGACTTAAACTCAATATCTTTTTAAATTCTATTCTGAAGTTTATTGCAGAAGCTGGTTTTTATTTTGGTCCTTTTAATCCAGCTGGGTAATTGTATATGGTAATTAATTCAAAAGCCTTACAGGAAGTTATAAATTTCCTTTCATCCTGCTTCTATTTTCAATCCTTCGATGGAGACTCGCTTTCACATCGTGATGCAATACTTCAGCAAGTTAAACAGTTCCTGCCTCCGAAGTATTAGTAATTGCATATGGCTTCCCTTGATTGACTTCTCTGAGGTGACTTGGCGTGGTGAAGAGACTTCTGAGATCCCAAGAGTGATGCCTTCTGGAGTTTAGCCATCTGACGCTTAGGGTCACCTATTGTGGTAAGGTCAAGAAGGAGGTTCCAGAAAAGAAGCGATCCAACCAAGACCTCAACAGTGGAGCTGGCAGTGAAGGGGGAGAAATGCTGGAGCAGTGAGGTGTCCCCAATCGACTTGCATTCCATGTCACTGGACTCTGACCTCGATCTGTCAAGGACTGTGAGGTGGCTGCCTGTGCATCAGTCTTTCCACATCATGCAAGGTGTTCTCCATTAAGGGAATCCACCCTAACACCCTCTGTCAGGATATGCACTGAAAATACTGGAACCCAAGTGCAGGCTCTGATATAGAGACAGTGACAAGCGTTTATTCATAATAATTCCAAAGGAATGTCAGTGGCTCAGCTGAGCAACACTGCCAGAAGTAACGTTCACAAAACTAGAACCCCGTGATTAGCACTATTCAGGCATCCACTTAAATAGTATAAGTAACACGGAATCCCTGAACCTCTCAAAATAAACCTAACAAGCTTAAACAAAAAGCACCAGGAGACCACATTACAATGAGTGAGTCGCTCGAGAAAATCACAAGGAACTCTATATGATTAACAATTCTCGTTAGCCAACAATTAACCAATTCAAATGTTCTGAAAAACCTCGGAGCCTAACGCTATCCAACACAGGTGTGAGGAACTCAGTATATCCCGTTACGTGGATCCCAGATCGGCCTCTACAGACACCTGAAGACACACCAACAGACAACCCCTTCAGGGAACACCATACTCGACTCAAGTGATTGCACTACTAACACTACAATTTATTGAATCTCACTAACAGATTAAAGTTAGCTTTTTTCTTGTGAAATAATGAAATTAAGATTTTTAAAAAAGTTGTAGAAAGAGACACAGCACCAAAACAGAATCTTTGGCACCTTAAGACCACCCCAGCCATCAACCAACCACTGACACTAATCCTGGCTTAGCTAACATATTTTCCCCACATTCCTACTAACTCTGCGATCCCCACATTTTATCAGTCATATACACACACAGAACATAGAAAAGTACAGCACTACACAGGCCATTTGGCCAATGATGTTGTGCTGATCCTGGTGGGATTTTACAGTCGGGAGCAACTTACTAAGCTAATTAATCTACCACAGCACATGTCTTTGGAATGTGGAGGGGAACTGGAGCACACAGGGGAAACTCATGAATCATAGAGAGAACATGTAAACTCAATGCCACAGATTAAAGTCAGTTTCTAAGTTGAGTTTATTATCATATGCACAAATACAGGTATGCACAGATGCAGCGAAAAACTTACTGGCAGCAGCATCACAAAAGCAGAGCATCATACACTTTGTGGCCACTTTATTAGATACACCTAACAACTAATACAAATATCTAAATGTCAGATGTGTGAGTTATGACCAAAGGAAAAAAAATCCATTTCCGACACCTCCCTCCCCTTTCTAGATCTTTATGTCTCTATCTCTGCAGACAGCTTATCCACTGATATCTACTATAAGCCTACTGACTCTCACAGCTATCTGGACTATTCCTCTTCTCACCCTGTCTCTTGCAAAAACGGCATCCCCTTCTCACAATTCCTCCGTCTCCACCGCAACTGCTGTCAGGATGAGGCTTTTCATTCCAGGACGAGGGAGATGTCTTCCTTTTTTAAAGAAAGGGGCTTCCCCTCCTCCACCATCAACTCTGCTCTCAAACGCATCTCCCCCATTTCATGCACATCTGCTCCCACCCCATCCTCCCGCCACCCAACTAGGAATAGGGTTCCCCTGGTCCTCACCTACCACCCCACCAGCCTCCGGGTCCAACATATTATTCTCTTTAACATCCGCCACCTCCAACAGGATCCCACCACTAAGCACATCTTTCCCTCCCCCGCTCTCTCTGCTTTCCGCAGGAATCGCTCCCTACGCGACTCCCTTGTCCATTCGTCCCCCCCATCCCTCCCCACTGATCTCCCTCCTGGCACTTATCCTTGTAAGTGGAACAAGTGCTACACATGCCCTTACACTTCCTCCCTTACCACCATTCACGGCCCCAGACAGTCCTTCCAGGTGAGGCGACACTTCACCTGTGAGTCGGCTGGGGTGATATACTGCGTCCGGTGCTCCCGATGTGGCCTTCTATATATCGGCGAGACCCGACGCAGACTGGGAGACCGTTTCGCTGAACACCTACACTCTGTCCACCAGAGAAAGCAGGATCTCCCAGTGGCCATACATTTTAATTCCACATCCCATTCCCATTCTGATATGTCTATCCACGGCCTCCTCTACTGTAAAGATGAGGCCACACTCAGGTTGGAGGAACATCACCTTACATTCCGTCTGGGTAGCCTCCAACTTGATGACATGAACATTGACTTCTCTAACTTCCGCTAATGCCCCACCTCCCCCTCGTACCCCATCCGTTATTTATTTTTATACACACATTCTTTCTCTCATTCTCCTTTTTCTCCCTCTGTCCCTCTGACTATACCCCTTGCCCATCCTCTGGGTTTTTTTCCCCACCTCCCCCTTTTCCTTCTCCCTGGGCCTCCTGTCCCATGATCCTCTCATATCCCTTTTGCCAATCAACTGTCCAGCTTTTGGCTCCATCCCTCCCCCTCCTGTCTTCTCCTATCATTTCGGATCTCCCCCTCCCACTTTCAAATCTCTTACTAGCTCTTCTTTCAGTTAGTCCTGACGAAGGGTCTCGGCCCGAAACATCGACTGTACCTCTTCCTAGAGATGCTGCCTGGCCTGCTGCGTTCACCAGCAACTTTGATGTGTATTGCTTGAATTTCCAGCATCTGCAGAATTCCTCGTGTTTGCGTAGTAGTCGCTTAGCACTTTGGTGCAAGGGTGTTTATTAGTAGTGTCAAAAATCAAACTTACAAAAATTAGCAACAATAGTGAAAACAGCCAATATTTACAAAAAGATATCAACCAGGAAACACAATGATAGCTCCATACTATATTTGTCCAGTGTGAACACCTGGCAGCCCCTGTCTCTCTCACTCTCTCTATCCTGGTGCCTGTTTATTTGGCACCGGGACAGACCATCTTTAATTACCAACAAAGTTAACATAAGATTACACATGAATTAGAATATGATGCTCCCCACAATGTAGTTACAAACATAGAAACATAGAAAACCTACAGCACAATACAGGCCCTTCAGCTCACAAAGCTGTGCCGAACATGTCCTTACCTTAGAAATTACCTAGGGTTACGCATAGCCCTCTATTTTTCTGAGCTCCAAGTATCCATCCCGGAGTCTCTTAAAAGACCGTATCGTGTCCGCCTCCACCTCTGTCGCCGGCAACCCATTCCACGCACTCACAACTCTCTGTGTGAAAAACATACCCCTGACATCTCCTCTGTACCTACTTCCAAGCACCTTAAAACTGTGTCCTCTCGTGCTAGCCATTTCAGCCCTAGGAAAAAGTCTCTGACTATCCACATGATCAATGCCTCTGATCACCTTATACACCTCCATCAGATCACCTGTCATCCTCCGTCGCTCCAAGGAGAAAAGGCCGAGTTCACTCAACCTATTCTCATAAGGCATGCCCCCCAATCCAGGCAACATCCTTGTAAATCTCCTCTGCAAGCTTTCTATGGTTTCAACATCCTTCCTGTAGTGAGGTGACCAGAACTGAGCACAATACTCCAAGTGGGATCTGACCAGGGTCATATATAGCTGCAACATTACCTCTCGGCTCTTAAACTCAATCCCATGCACCGTATGCCTTCTTAACCACAGAGTCAACCTGCGCAGCAGCTTTGAGCATCCTATGGACTCGGACCCCAAGACCCTTCTGATCCTCCACACTGCCAAGTGTCTTATCATTAATACTATATCCTGCCTTCATATTTGACCTACCAAAATGAACCACCTCATGCTTATCTGGGTTGAACTCCATCTGCCACTTCTCAGCCCAGTTTTGCATCTTATCAATGTCCCGCTGTAACCTCTGACAGCCCTCCACACTATCCACAACACCCCCAACCTTTGTATCATTAGCAAATTTACAAACCCATCCCTCTACTTCCTCATCCAGGTCATTAAAAAATGACCTATCTCTACTCCCTTTCTTGAATAAGGGAACAACACCCGCAACCCTCCAATCCTCCATCAAAGATCATCGCCAGAGGCTCAGCAGTCTCCTCCCTCGTTCCCCACAGTAGCCTGGGTACATTCCATCCGGTCCCGGCGACTTATCCAACTTGATGCTTTCCAAAAGCTCCAGACGATCACCTTTTTTAATATCTACATGTTCAAGCTTTTCAGTCCACTCTAAGTCATCCCTACAATCGCCAAGATCCTTTTTCGTAGTGAATACTGAAGCAAAGTACTCATTAAGTACCTCTGTTATCTCCTCCGGCTCCATACACACTTTTCCACTGTCACACTTGATTGGTCCTATTCTCTCACATCTTATCCTCTTGCTCTTCACATACTTGAAGAATGCCTTGGGGTTTTCCTTAATCCTGTCTGCCAAGGCCTTCTCATGGCCCCTTCTGGCTCTCCTAATTTCATTCTTAAGCTCCTTCCTGCTCGCCTTATAGTCTTCTCGATCTTTATCATTACCGAGTTTTTTGTACCTTTCGTAAGGTCTTATTTTATTCTTGACTAGATTTACAACAGCCTTTGTACACTACGATTCCTGTACCCTACCATCCTTTCCCTGTCTCATTGGAACGTACCTAAGCAGATCTCCACGCAAATATCCCCTGAACATTTGCCACATTTCTTCAGTACATTTCCCTGAGAACATCTGTTCCCAATTTATGCTTCCAAGTTTCTGCCTAATAGCCTCATAATTCCCCTTACTCCAATTAAACACTTTCCTAACTTGTCTGTTCCTGTCCCTCTCCAATGCTATGGTAAAGGAGGTAGAATTGTGATCACTATCTCCAAAATGCTCTTCCGCTGAGAGATCTGACACCTGACCAGGCTCATTTCCCAATACTAGATCAAGTACAGTCTCTCCTTTTGTAGGCGTATCTACATATTGTGTCAAGAAACCTTCCTGAACACACCTAACAAACTCCACCCCATCTAAATCCCTTGCTCTAGGGAGATGCCAATCGATATTTGGGAAATTAAAATCTCCCACCACAACAACCCTGTTATTATTACTCCTTTCCAGAACCTGTCTCCGTATCGGCTCCTCGATGTCCCTGTTATTATTGGGTGGTCTATAAAAAACACCCAGTAGAGTTATTGACCCCTTCCTGTTCCTAACTTCCACCCAGGGACTCTGTAGACAATCTCTCCATGACTTCCTCCTTTTCTGCAGCTGTAACACTATCTCTGATCAACAGTGCCACGCCCCCACCTCTTTTATCTCCCTCCCTGTCCTTTCTGAAACATCTAAAACCTGGTACTCGAAGTAACCATTCCTGCCCCTGAGCCATCCAAGTCTCTATAGTGGCCACAACATCATAGCTCCAAGTACTGATCCATGCTCTAAGCTCATCCGCTTTGTTCATAATGCTCTTTGCATGAAAATAGAGACATCTCAAACCATCAGTCATATTACAAAATAAACAGAAGTTTATTAATTATAGTATACAAACAAAATATACATACTTACACATCCCCATTGCTAAAGAAACAGAATATTCCTCCTTGCATGGTGGGAAAGGCACCACAAAGTCAACCCAAGCGCATCACCTCGGAGCCCATTATGAGAATGTACCGGGGGAGACAATGAGGTGGGTACACTCAGCACAACGACTGCAGAATGACTAGACAATGCTTGCATGTGTTTAAATGCGTATGGGTACGGAGGCATTTACCAAGTGCTCGCCATCACACTAATCAACCAATCACGTGACAGCAAGTCAATGCATAAAAGCATGCAGACATGGTCAAGAGGTTCAGTTGTTGTTCAGACCAAACTTCAGAATGGGGAAGAAATGTAATCTAAGTGTTTTTGACTGCTAATCTCCTGGGATTTTTATGCACAACAGTCTCTAGAGTTTATGGAGAATGGTGCGAGAAACAAAAAAAAAGCATCCAGTGGACTCTTCCTTCAGTTAGTCCTGACGAAGGGTCTCGGCCTGAAACGTCGACTGTACCTCTTCCTAGAGATGCTGCCTGGCCTGCTGCGTTCACCAGCAACTTTGATGTGTGTTGCATCCAGTGGGCGGCAGATCTGTGGGTGAAAACACCTAGTTAACGAGGGAGTCAATGAGAGTTCATGATTGAGTTAATATCAGTTGTTTCATGAACCAAATGGATGAAAAACTGTTCCTGAACCCGGTAGTGTCCGACATCAGGCTTCTGTATCTCTTAGCCAATGCTAACTGCAAAAAGATGGAACAGCCCAGATAGTGGAGATCTTTGATGATGGATGTTGCCTTCTTTAGGCAGCATCTCAAGTAAATATTACCGATGGTGGAACGGGATGTGATACATTGGGCAGAATTCGGTAATCTTTATGCTGGCTGATACTGAGGCTTTGGGCCTATTCTGGACTGCTCTGGGGTTTGGATTTAGCTTGCAATGGTTGCTTGCTTCTATTGTTTGCATGATTTGTTGTTTTTCTCCCTTTCTCTTGCGCATTGGGTGTTGGTCATTACTTCTTTTAATTGAGTTCTTTCAGGTTTCTTGCTTTGCAGCTACCTATGAGCAAACCAATCTCGAGGTTGTATAATTTATACATTCTTTAATAATAAAAGTACTTTGAACTTTGAATTTTGTACTTTGAACTTGGCAGCTTCTTACATTCCTGAGTATTCGAATTGTTTTACCAGACCATGATACACCAGTTAATCTCCATAAACTCCGAGGAAATAAAGGTACTGGTGCATCTGGTATGATTGCATCTATGTGCTGGGCCCAGGACAGGTCATCTGATGTGTCACCGCACAGGAATTTAAATCTGTTGACTCTCCCCTGCTGACCCTGTAGACAGTGTACATCATATGGGGCGCCAGCTCTCCTCAGCGTCTACCCATACAACTTGTAAATAAACAAACCATATCTCCTCTTCAACAAGTTATTTCCGCAGGGCAATACCTGTACATTTTCAGGATCAAATAACAACATGTGAACAGTTTAACTATTTAGTTCCAGGCTCCATCCTGA
Source organism: Mobula birostris (assembly GCF_030028105.1). NCBI lineage: Eukaryota > Metazoa > Chordata > Chondrichthyes > Myliobatiformes > Myliobatidae > Mobula > Mobula birostris. The sequence continues at coordinate 42,243,616 of NC_092389.1, forward strand.
AAATTGGATGTGAAACTTTTGATAACTTTTAAGTCAAAAATATTTAGACCAACAAGTGTTCAACTTTTTATTCACTTCGTATCTAAAACACACTACCTACTAAACATAAAAATCCTCTAAAGTATAATCACTTTGTTTATAAACAGCTTCTATTACATGGAGATTGAATAATTTTACAGATGGGAACAACATTAGCTCTTTGGGGACTCATTTCAAGATTTCAACATTTTCCAGAGATTTCAGAATAATGATGTATATTCCTGCTTCTCATTTCTTTCTGTGAGTTCACATCACTGAAACACAATTCAACATTCTCTATTATTTATTTCATCCTTCATACTGTGTTCAAGACACAGACGGAAAGTTTGCACTTGTATAGAACCTTTCACAACATCTCAAAGAACCCCACAGCCAATTGAGTGTTTTTGAAGCGTGGTTACTGTTACGATGAAGGAACCTTTGCAGATACTTACACCCAGTAGTGAAATGAATTTCAGAGGCATTTACAAAGGCAGAGCTCGACGTCTTCCCACTGATCCATATCCAGCAATAATCATGACTAGTACAATGGTTAAGGACTCATTTACAAAAAACCAGACTTCAGCAAAAAGCACCACCAAATCCACATCTATATCGTTTTTATTAAACTGATTTTAATTTTAATGATCCCCTAATCAAATGGTAGATGTATCGGATCCAGCTGCAGGCAATTTTCATTGGCACCATCTCATTAGGAAGAGCAACTGGAATATCCCTATTTGGTTTTAACAAAAAATAAATGTTATTATTAGCAGCTAACAAGCTATAAATGGTACAAATGAAGGACAAGTCATTAACTTTACTGTGGATTAAACCGGTGTGAGATATTGTAATCAATTCAGATTCAGATTATTACTGATGACTACAACTCATGTTCTCAGTATTATTTATTTATGCATGTACTATTAAGACCATAAGACTATAATACATAACAGCAGACCTAGGCCATTCAGCCCATCGAGTCTGCTCTGCCATTCTATCATTTCTGATTTATTATCCCTCTCAACCCCATTCTTCTGCCTTCTCCCCGTAATCTTTGACGCCCTTACTAATCAAGAACCTATCAACCTCCACCTTAAATATACTCAGTGACTTACTTTGCCTCCACAGCCATCTGTGGCAATGAATTCCACAGATTCACCACTCTCTGGCAAAAGAAATTTCTCCTCATCTCTGTTCTAAGTGGACGTCCCTTTATTCTGAGGCTGTGTCCTCTGGCCCCAGATTCTCCCACTATTGGAAACATTCTCTCCACATCCACCTAGGTCTTTCAATGAGATTCCACCCCCCCCCCTTCATTCTTATAAACTCCAGTGAGTACAGGCCCAGAGCTATCAAATGCTCCCCATACATTAACCGTTTCATCCCTAGGATCATTCTCATGAACTTTGTCCAGACTCTCTAGCACTTCCTTTCTAAAATAAGGGGCCCAAAATAATTTACAATAGTACTTGTTTATTTGTATATGCATGGTTTGTCTTTTTTCGCATTTCAGTTGTTTGTCAGTCTTTGTGGGTGTCATTTTTCACTGATTCTATTGTATTTCTCTGTTCAACTGTTAAGCCTGCAAGAAAATTAATATATACATACAAAATTAATAAATTTACTTTGAACTTTGATGAACGGTCTTGGCCAAAACATCGACTATTTATTCCTCTCCATAGATGCTGCCTAACCTGACGAGTTCCTCCAGTATTTTGTATGAGTGACTCAGATTCGGATTAATTTATCACATGTGCATCAAAACATAGTGAAATGCATTGTTTGTGTTACAAACCTACACACCCAAAGATGTCCTCAGGGCAGCTCGCAAGTGTCACCACACATTCCAGCGCCAACATAGCGTACTCACAGTGCTCAACAGGACAACACAGAACACAATAAACATTAAAACAATCAACAGAACAACAACAGCAAAACAAGCCCCTTCCCCCCCTTCCCCCCCTTCCCCCCTTCCCTCCCTATGTCCATACACAATACTCTAATCCCAGGATAAGCCATTTTTGGCCTCAATCCTCCAGTAGACTCACAGAGGTTCTCTGACATTGGGCCTTCCACTTTCACAGTGGACTTGAAGAGATTTGTATCACTGGGCCTTCATCTTCTGCAGTGGATGCACAGAAATTCGCAGTCTCTGGCTCTGGCCATCGGGCCTCAATTTCTGGATCCTAATCAACATGTTCCCCCTCAGTCTATGTGTTCCCCATAAACTGACAATGATTTGAGGGCCGCAGATCTGTTCTGGCTTAAATGCTGTTAGGAGTGGGAAAGAAGCTCTCACAATATTTACACAGTCATATGAACCACACAACAGATAAACGTAACGTAGATACACACGGCAGTTGACTCATGAAGCACACAGAACTTACTGAATGCGCAGTACATTCCCAAAATGAAAAGACAGTAATTCTGTGATTGTAATTATAATCAACAGTAGGTAATATAACCAAATGTACCATGGAGAGCATTCTAACTGGTTGCATCACCACCTGGTATAAAGGGGCCACTACACAGGATTGGAAAAAGACACACACTCAATGTTTTAGGAACAGCTTCTTCCCCTCCACCATCAGATTCTTGAATGGACCATGAATCCGTGAACACTACCTCGCTATTTTTGCTCTCTCATTACACTACTTACTTAATTTTTATATAAATGATCTAAAGATATAAACTATATAAAGTTTATTTCTTATTGTAATTGATAGTATATATGGCACTGTACTGCTGCCACAAAACCACAAATTTCATGACATACGTCAGTGGTAATAAACCTGATTCGGATTCAGATTCAGGGACAGTTACAAATCACAGTCCAGTTCACACTAACCAGTAAATGGCACATTTGCATTGTACAATGTTAACAAATACCTTGAAATACAAAGATCGCTGAACACTGCCCCACTGTATCAATGCCACAAAGCAACACAATTCACGATGTACTGTGTCAGTGATTCTGGGTCTGACTCTGATTCAGATACAGAACCCTGCAGGGGAAGGAGCACTAGCTCTCTGATTTTTTTTTCTTTCTCTCTCTCCACCGGCAAGTCTTTCATCATCTTCCCACTGATTCTTCCAGGCTCCTGACGATTAGACAATCCCACAGCACAATCACTGCCCATCAAAGAGCTTGTGTAATGGATTTTAAAACGTAAACACAAGGAAATCTGCAGATGCTGGAATTTCAAGCAACACACATAAAAATTGCTGGTGAACGCAGCAGGCCAGGCAGCACCTATAGGAAGAGGTACAGTCGACGTTTCGGGCTGAGACCCTTCATCAGGACACGACAAAGGGTCTCGGCCTGAAACGTCGACTGTACCTCTTCCTATAGATGCTGCCTGGCCTGCTGCGTTCACCAGCAATTTTTATGTGTGTAATCGATAGCAGTTTTTCCTGTCTTCAGTGAGCACAGCTAAATCCCTGTCCTTCAATATATCTGAAGCACTGATCACTGAATCAAAGGCACCCAATCACTGACAATTATCACTTACGCCATACAGGCAGTAGGAATAATAGCTTTCATACCCTAACCATGCCAATAGATTGATAACAGACAATGAGTATGTGCAATAGTTCGGAATCAGAACTGGAATCAGGTTTATTATCACAGGCGTAAGTGTTGAAACTTCTTGTTTTGTGACAGCAGTACAGTGCAAGACATAAATAAAATTACGAAAAGTTACAGTACTGTGCAAAAGAGAGCTAAGGTGCCGAAGACCTTTGCACAGTAGTATAGCAATTTTATGTATTACACTACTGCAAAAAAAATCATGACAGATGAGAGTGATAAGACCATAAGACATAGGAGCAGGATTGGGCCATCGGAACAAAGGAGGACGGGGACTTGGAAGTGTCAAGACCACAGACCTGGAAGAAATACAAAACACCCATGCATATGTCAGGAAGATGGCCCCCCAGGGATGACCTGCTGGGAGAACACCTCGGACAGCAGGCAGGGGATATGGAAATGGAAGTGGGTGAAGCAGAGCCAGAGGACCAGAGGCCATGGCAGGACAACCACTGCATGGGATGTCCCATTGCCAGATATCTGAGGTGGCTGACAGAAGAAAGTCCCACCACTGGCTGCAAATGGCAGGGCTGAGGAACAGCGCAGAGTTGCTGATCATGGCTGCACAAGAACAGGCGCTGAGCACAAGAGCAGTAGAAGCAGGGGTCTATCACACCAGACAAGACCCAAGGTGCAGTCTGCGCAAGGAATCTACTGAACCTATCCAGCACATAGCAGCAGGATGCAAGAAGCAGGCAGGAGACAGCATACACTGAACGGCACAACCAAGCTGCAGGAATTGTGTACAGGAACATGTGTGCTGAGTATGGATCGGACACTCCCAAGTCCGAATGGGAAAGACCCGAGAAGGTAATGGAGAATGACAGAGCTGGATCCTGTAGGATACAGATGGGTAAGCAGGTACTGGCCAACCAACCAGACATAGTAATACTGAACAAGGAACAGAAGAAAGCAATAGTAACAGATGTGGCAATCCCAAATAACAGTAACATCAGGAAGGAAGAATATGGGATGCTGGAGAAATACCAGGGCTTGAAAGGGCAGATAGAAAGGATGTGGAAGGTTAAAGCCAGAGTGATCCCAGTGGTGATAGGAGCACTTGGAGCTGTGACACCTGGACTGGGAGAGTGGCTCCAACAAACATCTGAGATCTCGGTCCAGAAGAGCTCACTACTAGGACCGGCAAGGATACTTCACTGAATCTTCAAGCTCCCATGCCCCTGGTAGAGGACCCAAGATTGAGGGAAAAATGCACATACACACCAGCCATAAGGGTTGAGAAAAAATATATATATATGTGTGGAGACCAGTTCCCTGGTGCTGCAAAGCATTATATTAACCACTATGCTATCAAGCCACTGGCCTTTTGGTAGCCCGAGTCCCAGGCAAGCAGTTCTTTCAATAACATAATGGCTTCCTATAATTCTGACTCAAACAATGAACAGACAGGCAGGGTTTTGATTTAATGGTTCCCCCTCAATAGGACAGCTGGCCTGACAATTTCAATTTGACTGTGTGTCTCAATGCAATTTAGTGAGTTACATTTGGGGTCCGAAATACTTCTCTCTGACTGGGAGCCAACTGTTCCCAGCTCTTTAGGCAGGTAACTACTTTTATTGCCAGTACTGCACACCCAATGGCGCGATGGATGATGCATTGTCTGCTCTGTTAATTGCCTTCACGGCTGATGAATGTGGTGTCCCTCCTCCCCATCAAGACTCCCATTCCTATCCTGTAATTTATTTTCCTCTGACAATGACCGGAGCACCAGGATCAGCCGACTAGAGCAAAGCTTTTAAATAAATCAAGGAACACTGACACTTTTGAACCAGTGTCTAACTTCACTCATCACAATTCTGAATGGGTTCCATGACCTAAGGAACAACTTTTACGGGGTCTACAACTCACTCACATTCTCAGTTTTATCAACCTATCTATTTACCTTTCTATCTACGTATCAACCTATCTATATTTTTATCGCTCTATCTGTCTATCTGTCCATTTTTCTAACTACCTATTTGTTTATTCACTTACTTATCTGTTTGCAGAGTTTGCCTTCTTTTGCACATTGGTTGTTTGTCAGTCTTTGTTTGTGTACAGTTTTTCATTGATTCTGTTGTATTCCTTTATAAATGCCTGTATGAAAATGAATTATACATACTTATACATACTTTGATAATAAATTTATTTTGACTCTGACTTAGATTTTGAAGGTGCTTATGTGTCATAGAATTATTTTCTTGAGCCACAGCTTACTGGTAATGGCAATGAAATGTGTAAAGCTACCATCCAGGTGGAAGAGTGAAAGGAATAGACATGCTGAACTTCAGAGCAAGGTATACCGGCTGGTATGACGTCTCCAGCCAGTTACTTTGAGACCATAACCAGTTTATTAAAATAGGTCTTGATTAACAGGGGCTTGTTTGAGTTTGCCTCACTTTATATTTCTGAAGGTTGCCGAGTTATGCAAATCAGGTTGTGAATCTCATATCCTTTTGGAATAGAGAATAGAGCAAGAGGTTTTATGAAAGTAATTTTTAATACAGTCATGTTGCAATATGAAGCATAATTGAAATATGTCCCGGAGACTTTGCGCTCAGTTTTGGAACTGAATAAAACTGATTCAGCCTGTTTTTTTTTTTATGCAGTAGTTACAAAATTATTTCAGCATTGTAAACATTCATTACATATTTCTCCTTTTATCGATCGTAACCAGAAATCAAGCTCTTCAGAGTATTTAGTTTTTTACTTAGAAACACAGCACAGTGACAGACTCTTCCAGCCCATGGGCCTGCTCCACCCCATTACACTCTTGTGACCAATTAACCTACTAACCCAAATGTGTTTGGAAACCAGAGAAAGCAGAGGAATCCCACACGGTTTCAGGAAGAACGTACCAACTCCTTACAGACAGTGGCAGGAATTTACCAGTCACTGACACTGCAGCAGAGTTATACTAACTGCTATGCCACCATACCATACTGCCCGCATTTTAAAAGTCAAAGTCAAATTTAAAGTAAAATTTTGTTATCAGAGTACATACATGTCACCACAGACAACCCTGAGATTCCTTTTCTTGCAGGCATACTGAGTAAATCTATAGAACAGTAACTGTTAACAAGATCAAGGAACAACAAACTGCAAGTGTAAATATAAATGAATAGCAATAGATAACAAGAGCATGAAATAACAAGTTAAAAAGTCCTTAAAGTGAGACCATCGGTTGTGGGAACACCAGGAATAGAATGAGTGTAGTTATCCTCTTTTGTTCAACAGCCTGATGGTTGGGGGGGGGGGGGTAGTAACTGTTCTTGAACCTGGTGGTGTGAGTCCTGAGGCTCTTGTACCTTCTACCTGATGGCAGCAGTGAGAAAAGAGCATGGCCTGGGTGGTGAGGATCTCTGATGATGGATGCTGCTTTCCTACAGCAATGTAGAAAAACATAAACATCTGTTTTCACATATTCAAATCATAAATATCAACTTGGGTACCACTGTGCATCTGCAGACACAGTCCAGGCGTACTCTTCACAGCATCGCTATATTCAAAGCTATTGCCCAGAGATTTACAATAGGTAGGACTCTGGAAAAGGGAAGAGGCACTCCATAAGAAGAAGGTCACTTGACGAGAATTTCCTTCATGTTGCTAAGAGACCAAGTCCTGCAATTAGTTTTTATCTAGAACAAAAAAATTCCCTATTGAATTTAGCTTGTTCTGACTTCACTGAACTTCATACATATATAATCCATCCATCAGGAAAATAATAAGGCACGAGGGATAAGAATTCACTTGTTAAATGTTCTAAAATTATAACATTACCTTGCCATTAGCCATGCTAGTTGATTCCTGGACACAGTTTGGAACTCAGTTGATAGCAAAGCTCTTGGCACAAATCAGAAGGTGTCAGGAAGCAACTATGGAAAACTTGGCTCAATTTTCAATGAAGTTTCAAAACTTGCATCCATTATTGATTGGATTTAAGTGATGGTGTGCAATGTTTTGAACCAATCTTCATTTATTTATTAAATGTCAATCATTGCTATTAAATACTTTCTGTTCCCCTCTCTGTGGCCACGCTCCTGGGCCTTGTCATTGTTTTTAATTCAGTGTCTGTGCTTGTTACATCCCATAATTCAAAGTTTCAAAGTACATTTATTATCAAAGAATGTATAAATGATACAACATTGAGATTTGTTTGCTTGCAGGCATCCACAAAACAAGAAACCCAAAAGAACCAAATAAAGTAAGTAAGAATTGAACAATCCTTAGTCAAGTCAAACTGAGTAGCAACCAGCAAACGTGTGAGAAATCAAGAGCTTCTTTCCCACAGTGCATAAACACAAGAGATTCTACAGAGGCTGGAAATCCAGAGTAACACACAAACTACTGGAGGAACTCAGCAGGTCAGGCTGTATCTACGACTGGGTTCCCAACCTGGGGTTCACAGACCCCTCAGTTAATGGTAGGGGTATATTGCATTAAAAAGATTGGGAACCCCTGATCTATGGAGAGGAACAGATAGTCGAAGTTTCAGGCAGATACTCTTCATCAGGACTGGAAAGGAAGCAGACAGAAGCCAGAGTAAGAAGGTGGGAGGAGGGGAAGGACTACAAGCTGGCAGGAGAGGGGTAAGACCAGGTAAGGGGGAAGACAGGTGTGTAGGTAGGGAAGGAGGAGATGAAGTAAGAAGCTGGAAGGTGATGGGAGGAAAAGATAAAATGCTGGACAAGAAGGAATCTATATAAACATTTCAGTAATCTCAAAATTTTGGAAGAACAGACATACCGCTTTGGAGTCTGTTGGGGGAGATGGCTCATCAGGTGAAGGCAGCAGTAGCCAGGATCACGGCAACATGGGTGGTTCTGCTGCGCATGAGGGCAAGAAAAAGAGTGGCAGAGCTGTTGTGGTAGGGGATTCCATGGTAAGGGGAATAGAGGGGAGTTTCTGTGGCCGCAAATGGGCCTCCCGTATGGTAGGAACTCAAAGGTAATCATCTCAGGAATCCTGGAGGGAGGTTTCAGTTTCTTGGGGCATTGACACGGCTTCTGGAGGAGGTGGGACCAGTACCGTCCGGACAGTCTACATCTGGGCAGGGCCGAGATCAATGTCCTAAGGAGGTTGTTTGCTAGTGCTGCTGGGGAGGCTTTAATCTAATATGGCAGGGGGATGGGAACCCACACAGAAAAAAAGAAGCGGGAAGTGATGCAGAGACCAAAGCTAGAGCTAGTGAAGAAAAAAGTAAGAGTAGAGTGCATAAAAGTAAAAAGTAAATAGTGCATAGGTCACTAGATTCTAAAAGGACAATGAGTATAAGGGCACTTTATCAAAATGCCCGTAGTATTAGAAACACGGTTAGTGAACTTGTGGCACAGATCAGTACCAAGGCATTTAAGGATGAGATCAAGGCGATTGTGAGAGACGATATAAGATCTTCGGAGCAAAATGTTGAGTCCATCTGGGTAGAGATTAAGAATAGTAAAGGGAAAAAATCACTGGTGAGAGTTGTCTACAGGCCACTTAATAAAAATATTGCAGTGGCAGAGGTGATTAACCAAGAAACAACTGAAACTTGTCATGGGGGATTTTAACTTCCACATAGATTGGGTGAATCAGGTTGGTCAAGGAAGTCCTGAGGAGGACTTCATAGAATGCATCCATGATGGCTTTCTTGAGCAGTATGTTAGTGTACCTACAAGGGAAAATGCTATCTTAGATCTAGTCCTGTGCAATGAGACAGGTAAGATTAATGATCTTGTAGTCAGGGATCCTTGTGGAAAGAGTGATCATAGTATGATTGAATTTCACATTCAGATGGAGGATGAAATAGTTAGATCTAAAACTAGTGTATTATGCTTGAACAAGGGAGACTACAACAGGATGAGGGAGGAGTTGGCTAATGTGGATTGGGAGCACAGGCTATTTGGTAGGACAGCTGAGGAACAGTGGGATACTTTTAAAGAGATTTTTCACAGTGCTCAACAAAAGTATATTCCAGTCAAAAGTAAGGACAGTAGGTGTGGGGAGACCCAGCCTTGGAAAACTAAGGAAATAAAAGATAGTATCAAATTAAAACCTCATGTGTACAAAGTCGCAAAGAATAGTGAGAGACTGGAGGATTGGGAAAACTTTAAAAAGCAACAAAGAACAATTAAACAAGAAATAAGGAAAGGGAAGATAGAGTATGAAAGTAAATTAACACAAAATATAAAACCAGATAGCAAAAGTTTTTATAAATATATAAAGTGGAAGAGGGTGGCTGAAGTCAACGTAAGTCCCTTGGAAGACGAAAAGGGGAAATTGATATTGGGTGACAAGGAGGCATTGAACGACTATTTTGTGTCAGTGTTCACGGTGAAGAACACGTCTAATTTCCCAAAGAATGATGTTATGGACAAAATGGGAGGTGAGGATCTCGATAAAATCACTGTCACTAAAGAGATAGTGATGAGCAAACTAGAGGTCCTGAAGGTAGATAAGTCCTCTGGTCCTGATGGAATTGGCAGAGGTTACAGTAGATGCATTGGTAATCATTTACCAAAATTCTCTAGACTCCGGGCAGGTCCCGGTGGATTGGAAGACAGCAAATGTCACGCCACTTTTTAAAAAATGATGTAGGCAAAAGACGGGCAACTACAGACCAGTTAGCTTAACACCTGTAGTCGGGAAAATGCTTGAAGCTGTCATTAAGGAAGAAATAGTGAAACATTTAGAAAGGAGTGGTTCCATTAGACAGACACAGCATGGATTCAGAAAGGGCAGGTCCTGTTTGACAAACTTACTGGAGTTCTTTGAGGACATAATGAGTGCAGTGGATAGGGGGGAACAGGCGGATGCCATATACTTGGATTTCCAGAAGGCGTTCGATAAGGTGCTGCACAAGAGATTTATAAATAAGATACGGATGCATGGAGTCGGAGGAAGTGTATTGGCATGGGTAGTGGATTGATTAACCAATAGAAGGCAGAGAGTGTGAACAGATGATTGATGATCAGTGTGGACTCAGTTTCATGCTGTCTCACTCGATGACTATTTCTCTATGACTCCATGAATCCAACATCACCTGAGCTACGAGATCCCAGAATCCAAGGGCTGCTGGCTACTTGTTGTTAAGTATATATATTGTAGGAAAGTCCTGATGCAGGGTCTTGGGCTGAAATGTCACCTGTTTATTCATTGCCATACAAGCTGCCTGACCTGCAGATTTCATAAGAACATAAGAGCAGGAGTAGGCCATCCGGCCCATCGAGCCTGCCCCACCATTCAATAAGATCATGGCTGGTCTGTCCATAAACTCAGCTCCATCTACCTGCCTTTTCCCCATAACCATTAATTCCCCTACTATGTAAAAATCTATCTAACAGTATCTTAAATGTATTTAGTGAAGAAGCCTCAACTGTTTCCCTGGGCAGAGAATTCCACAGATTCACCACTCTCTCTACTTCCTTTGGAGTCTGCGGAGATTCAGCATGACATCTAAAATTTCAACAAATTTCTATAGATATATATCCACTGGCTGCAGAACAGCCTGGTATGGAAACACCAATGCCCTTGAATAGAAAATCCTACAAAAAGTAGTGGAAACAGCCCAGTCCATCACAAGGAAAGCCCTCCCAACCACTGAACACATCTACATGAATCCCTGTCATCGTAAAGCAGCATCCATCATCAGGGACCCTCACCGCCCAGGACATGCTCTCTTCTCGCTGCTGCCATCAGGTAGAAAGTACAAGAGCCTCAGGACTCACACCACCAGGTTCAAGAACAGTTACTACCCCTCAATCATCAGGCTCCTGCATAAAAGGGGATAACTGCACTCACTTGCCCCATCATTGAGATGTTTCCCACAACCGATAATCTCACTTCAAGGACTCTTTATCTCATTATTTCACGTTCTTATTATTTATTGCAATTTATTTATATTTGCATTTGCACAGTTTGTTTTCTTCTGCACTCTGGTTGATCTTTCATTGATCCTGTTGTAGTTATTATTCTATAGATTTGCTGAGTATGCCCACAAGAAAATGAATCAGGGTTGTATATGGTGACGTATATGTACTTTGATAATAAAATTTACTTCGAACTTTTCACTTTCTTAACAATAAACAGACAGTTCATTGTATTCGAGCAACACACACAAAATGTTGGAGGAACTCAGCAGGTCAGGCAGCATCTATGGAAAAAAGTACAGTCGACGTTTCGGGCCGAGACTCTTCGGCAGGACTGGAGAAAAAATGCTGAGGAGCAGATTTGAAAGGTGGGGGGAGGGGAAAGAGAAACACCAGGCGATAGGTGAAACCCGGAGGGGGAGAGATGAAGCAAAGAGCTAGGAAGTTGATTGGTGAAAGAGACAGAAGGCCGTGGAAGGAGAAAAAGGGGGGAGGAGCACCAGAGGGAGGCGATGAGCATGCAAGGAGATGACATGAGAGAGAGACTAGGGGATGGGAAATGGTGAAGGCGGTGGGGGGAGGCGTTACTTTCCTTCCCTTTCTCGATCTCACTTCCTCTATCTCCGGAGACAGCTTATCCACCAATGTCTATTATAAACCTACACCATTTCCTATTGTGTCTGACATTGACAGGAAACCTGTGTGGGAGAGTTTTTAAAGTGAAAAGCCGTTTCACTGGGACAGTTCCCCCCTCTCAACCTCAGAAATCCAGGTCCAGTGGTACGAACAAGTGTCACAGGCTGGGGCCTTCCTTGGTTGCAACAGATGACCATGACATCTTCTGTGCCTTGTCATGCCCTTTACTCTTCATGGAATGTTGCAGTACCAACTTCCTAGCTGTTAGATCTCTCTGTAATCTCATCCGCCCAGTCCAGCAGAGCCGACTTCGCATGCTAGAATGGGCATGTCCCTATCTCACCGGAGTATGAGGTACCAGAGACCCTCACCTGGTTTAGCCCACCTGTCGATGCAGTGTACCAGAGTGCGGCCGTGTCACATGTGTACAGCTACTTGGAGGCACAGGAAAGAGCTGAGTGTCCAGTGGGGACCAAAGGTGAGTGAGCTGCCCCAGAGCGGACTCGACAAGCCCCTCCACCAGAGGCACTACCCCTCCCTGGACACCCCATATACCCCATCAAAATCACTGTATAGTATTTTGAGATTTGTTGCAAGTATTTACAGGAAAATAAAGAAATACAACAGACCTTATGAAAAACTATAAATAAGACTGACACCCAATATGCAAAAGAAGACAAATCGTGCAAATAATAAAAATGTAAATCAATAATGCTAAGAATATGGGTCGTAGTATCTTTGAAAGTAAATTGATAGGTTGTGGAGTCAGTTCAGAGTTGAGATGAGGGAACCCACATTACATCAGCAGCTGTAGGGTAATAACTAGGGTAAAAAGGAAGCAATAAAACACTTATACACAACCTTAGTTCTATGTCAAACCCTTAGATAATTATCAAACCAAAAGCCAGAGGTGCAGATGGAATTGACAACCAGTAGCCTTTCCCCTGGGACAAAACGTTCAGTTCTAGAGGGCATGCATTTATAGTGAAAGGGGATACATTCAAAGGGGATGTGCGAGACAAGTTTCTCACCTCTGTCCTTGGGGTGGTGGTGGAGGCAGAACTGGTAGTGACATTTGCGAGTCTCTTAGATAAGCACATGACTATGTAGAGAGGAGAGGGAGATGGCCCATGTGCAGGCAGAAGGAATTAGTTTCATTAGGTATCATTACCTTAATTTATCAGGCACAACATGAAGAGCTGAAGGGCCTGTTCCTGGACCATAAAAAATCCTTATCACAGTATCAACGGAAACAGCGGGTACTGGATGGTTTTGTTCAATTTAACACACAAAATGCTGGGAGAACTTAGCTGGTCAGGCAGGAAGGAAATGAGCAGTCAATGTTTTGGACTGAGATCCTTCATCAGGACTGGAAAGGTGGGGGGAAGGGGGGGGAAAATAAATTGGTCGCACATCCTTTCCAGTCCTGATGAACAGTCTCAGCTGGAAACATTGACTGTTTATTCCCCTCCATAGATGCTGCCCGACCTGCTGTGTTCCTCCAACATTTTTGGGGTTGCTCTGGATTAGCATCTGCAGAATCTTTAGTGTTTAGTTTAATTTAGAAATACAGCATGGTAACAGGCCCTTCTGGCCCAACAAACCCTCATGGACCACTCACACCCAGGTGACCAATTAAACTACTAATCCGTTATGTTGTTGGAATGTGGGAGGAAACCGGAGCATGAGGAGGAAACCCACACAGTCATGTGGAGAACATATAAACTCCTTACGGACTGTGGCAGAATTGAACCCAGATCACTGGTGCTGCAATAGCATGATACCAACTGCTACACTATTCTGCTGCCTCAGTTGTAACCATAGTAACAGGACATGACGAAAGACCCGAGGTTTGATCGACCAAAGCAGTGGGCCGAATTAGAAAGGTCAGGTATGGGCCGTATTGAGGAGGTTGAGCCCAGGCCCGAGAGCATATCAAAGCGGCAGTGCCTGAGTCTGAGAGTGAGGAACGACATGAGGTTTGGATGGTTTAAGCACTGGGCCAGATTGTCAATGCCAGGTTGTTGGGGCCAGAGGTGAAGGACGGGCAGGTTTAGCTCACTGTTTATTTCTGTGCTGAACTGAGGCTGTGGCCTGCAACTTATTTATCTAGTGGGACACGGAACTGAATAGGCTGTTCTGGCCCTTCAAGCCACACCGCCCCGCAATCTCCAATTTAATCCTAGCCTGATCATGGGACAATTTACAATGACCAATTAGCCTACCAACTGGTACTTCTTTGGACTGTGGGACGAAACCGGAGCACCCAGAGGAAACCGATGTGGGTCACAGGGAGAACGTAAAACTCTTTACATGTAGTGGCGAGAATGGGCTAACGGGCTCCTGGACTGGCTGCAGTGATGACTGGCTTTGTGGCTGTGGACTCACTTTCGTGAACTTCAGTTCTGAATGTTACTTGCTTACTTTTATTGTTTGTATAACTTATTTTCTGTTTCACATCGGATGTTTGATGGTCTTCTTTTTAAAGGGTTCTATTAGGTTTCTTTGTTTTGTCACTGCCTGTAAGGAGACAAATCTCTAGGCTATATAAAGTATACATACTTTGATTATAAATGTACCTTGAACTTTTGAACTTTGAATTCTTTATCCCTGAACTTACTTAGCTAAATTTTCCATCACGCTCCCTGAATACTGTTCACGAATAACAATTAAAAGGAGTTCACGTTATTAACTTATTTTATTTAGTGATAGAGCAGGACAACAGGCTCTTGCGATCTAATGAGCCCACGCCACCAAATTACACCCATGTGACCAATTAACGGACTAATCCATATGTCGTTTGAATGTGGAAAGAAACCAGAGCACCCAGAGGAATCCCACACTATTACAGGGAGATTTTTACAGACTCCTCACAGACTGCAGTGGGAATGGAGCCATAGTCGCCTGTGCTGCAATGGTAGTATGCTAACCCTTATACTACTATACCGGTCCATTGGTTATACAATTCTATTACCTTAACTTACTGAGCCAAGTTTTCCATCACACTCCTGAGTACAATTCACAAACAGCACTTTACAGGGGTTTGTTTGATGCTACGTTTGTACAGTCATATGTACAGATGAAACATGACAGGTTTCAGGCCAGTGCTGAGTACCTTTTGATAATTTCCTTCCTTTCACTTTGACTGAGTGACAAATCATCACCATTTTTCAGAGAGGTCAACACTGTTGATACAACGGAAGCTTAGTATTGTACTCTATGCTTTGGCAGCCTTCTGCAGCAAGTTATCTATCTTCCTTACTGTGATAATCTCCTCAACATTTTCAGATGCATTGTTTCAAGAAGAAACAAGAGTGTCAATTTGTTTCCAAGTCAATCCATGGCCTCTTCTACTTCCACAACGAGGCCACTTTCAGGTTGGAGGAGCAATTCTTATATTCCTTCTGGGTAGCCTTCAACTTGATGGCATGGACGTCAACTTTTCTAAAATCTGGTAAACTTTCCCTCCCTCCCTTTGCTCTTCTTCCATTCCCACTCTGGCTCCCCTCTTACCTCTTCTCGTCTCCTCACCTAACCATCACTTCCATCTGGTGCCCCTCCTTCTTACCTTTCTCCATGGTCCACTCTCCTCTCCAATCAGCTTCCTTCTTCTCCAGTCCTTTATCTTTACAGCCTATTACCTCGTAGCTTCTTACTTCATCTCCTCTTCCCCATCCACCAACCTTCCCCCTCACCTGGCTTTATCTATCACCTTCTAGGCAGTACTACTTTGCCTCTCCCACCTTCTTATTCTGGCTTCTTCCCTATTGCTTTCTAGTCCTGACTGGGAACACCAATTTACTTCCTAATTCCCAATAATCAGTTTGTACAATCTCACTCTTTTTTCATCATTGGTGTTCATATGTCTCATATTTGCATGTCTTAAGAGGATAGGTAAAGCAAGCTAGGGCCCTTTGGAGCGAAGGAGGATGAGAGGTGACTTGATAGAGATGTACAAGATGATAAGAGGCATAGATAGAGTGGACAGCCAGAGACTTATTCCTAAAGTGGAAATAGCTTACACAAGAGGGCATAATTTTAAGGTGATTTGAGGAAATTATAACAGAGATGTCAGAGGTAGGGTTTTTACACTGAGTGGTGGGTGTGTGGAGCACACTGCCAGGGGTGGTGGTAGAGGCAGATACATTAGGAATATTTTATAAACATTGCATATTTAATATTTCAGCAATATTTGGGTAATATTGTAAATACATTGTTTGATCAAGCATTCTTTGTTGCTTACATAATGCATTGCTTGTTATATGTAAAAGTATGTGAATGACATACGTCATTATGCCACCATGTCACACATGCGCACCTCGCTTAATGTAAAAAAAACTAAGACACATTCTCCCAGGATCCTATCTTTTTCTTGCAAGTAGTTTCATGTTATGAAGTTGCAAAACATTACAGGAAAATTTGAGAAGCTCTTAAACATGC
Source organism: Mobula birostris (assembly GCF_030028105.1). Classification (NCBI taxonomy): domain Eukaryota; kingdom Metazoa; phylum Chordata; class Chondrichthyes; order Myliobatiformes; family Myliobatidae; genus Mobula; species Mobula birostris. Next base: position 42,260,149 of record NC_092389.1, read on the forward strand.
ATGAATTAAATAAAAATGGAGGCTATGTGGGATGGAAGGGTTAGATTGATCTTGGAGTTGGTTAAAAGGTTGGCACAACTTTGTGAACCAAAGGGCATCTAGAGCTGTACAGCACAGAAACTGTAGAGCTAGTCCATGCATGAGTTATTTTCTATTATTCCACTTAGTTTTTCACAATACAAAAATATGTAGAACATAATTGTTTTTTGTTCTATTTACCTTAATAGGCTGTTTATCCTCTCCCACCAGAAGGTCCTGCCACTGATTTGTGGTATCTTTCAGCTGGAACCATAGAGGCAATATACCATCCTGGAACAACACACACAAGATGCTAGGAGAACTCAGCAGGTCAGGCAGCATCTATGGAAATGAAGAAACAGTCGACATTTTGGGCTGAGACATTGTCAGAACGGGAATGGGAAGCGAAATTAAAATGTTTGGCCATCAGGGAGTTCTGCTTTTGGTGGGTGGAGTGGAGGTGCTCGACAAAGCAGTCCCCCAATTTACAATGGGTCTCACCAATATAGAGGAGGCCGCAGTGGGAGCACTGAGCAGAATAGATGACCCCAGCAAATTTGCGGGTCACTGTTTGAGGCCCTGACTGGAGGTGAGGGAGGAGGTGAATGGGCAAGTGTAGCACTTCGGCTGCATGCATCAATAAGTTCCAGGAGGGAGATCAGTGCGGAGGGACGAATGGACAAGGGAATCACAGAAGGAGCAATCCCTGTGGAATGTGGGGGGGGGGAGCGGAAGTTCATTGGTAGGATCCCTTTGGAGATAACGGAAGTTGTGGAGGATGATGTGTTGCATGCAGAAAATCATGGGGTGGTGGGTAAGGTGGGTAAGTACTATTTGTATTATTTAAGTGGACACCTGATTAGCGCTAATCGCAGGGTCCTAGTTTTGAGAATGTTACTTCTCGCAGTGCCGCTCAGCTGAGCCACCGATGTTCTTTTGGAATTATTATGAATAAACTCTCATTGTCGTCTCTATATCAGAGTCTTGTTTTCCTTCGCACTTGGGTTCCAATATTGCCAGGGCACATTGTGACATAAGGACCCTGCTAAGTAATGGACCCGGACGGAGTTTGAACAGTGGCATTTTGACATCGGTCAGCTTTATGTGAGAATGCCGTCTATTCTCAAGTTCACGTTCCGAATCCACGTTCCGAGCTTCTCTAGTCCAGGTTCTAAGTTTCTTTGGTCTCCATTCTGAGCATTTCAAGTTGTAAGTACCCAGGTTTCCAGCTTTGTTGTCTTGTGACTCAGGTCTGCATAACAAATGAGCACTTCACACAACTTTATCAATGAAGTTTGTTCGATTCAACAAATCGGCATTCAAGTCAATAGTGTAAATTTCCTGATGTTGTTCTCTTGAAGTAATGGTACGTCTTTATTAACGTCAAATCAATAGTCGGAAGGACACTTTCAGGAATAATTGAAATAAGTTTACGTGCCTACAACTGCAGTGGGATGGACCTTTTACAATACATAATTCCCATCTGCCTGTTCTGGTGAGTGATGCTAATGGCAGCAAACGTTCCTGTGTACAAGTGTCTGCTGAAACACTAATTTGGGTTTGCAACCCAGAAGAACCCTGCTCCAAAAGCTGATCCCTGGTTGGAGAGTGAAAATGCACAAGCAAACTAACTCTATCAAGAGTAAGTTACCTTTTTTTAAATCTCTGGTTGAAAATCATGCTACTGACTGTGAAAATTGAACATTCAGGTAACAAATGAAACAGATCTACAGAGAGCCAGTTTGCTCAGTGATAAGAAGAGCCTGTCAATGCTGTCTCAATCTATAAAATTAAGAGTACAGCTTTCTGTAGCCTAATTACCTCAGGGAAAAATAATGAAGAGTAAAACACTGTGACCAAGATTCTTCCTTAGGTTTCCAGTTTCATGTTTTCTAGGACTCGAATTTCTGGGTCTTAAGGCTTTTTCTGGGTCTGAGCATTCAAGGTTTTTAAGGTCTCCCATGACCTTCCATGTTTCTAAGGTCTTTTCAGTATTCTCCCCATCTTGAGCACTCCCAAGTCTCCTTCCATGTCTCTGGGTCTCTCTGCTTCTCGGGGTCCCCGGGTCGTCCTGCCTCTCGAGTCATCCCTGAATCTTGAGTTTTCAGGTCTCCCTGGGCCACCAGGTGCTGGCCATAGGGAAGGATGTACTGTAGTAAACTATTTGGGCCTGTGTAGGCTAGTGGAGAGCGCAGGGCTCTGAGGTTTTCAGAGCAAATTGTAGTTTAACGAGAGTTGTTAATTGTTTAGAGCTCCTCGTGTTTTTCTCAAGCCACTCACTCTTTATAATGCTGTCTCATGGTGCTTTCTGTTTAAACTTGCTAAATTTATTTTGATAGGCTCAGAGATTCTGTGTTACTTGTACTATTTAAATGAACGCCTGATTAGTGCTAATCACGGGGTCCTAGTTTTGAGAATGTCACTTCTCATGGTGTCGCTCAGCCGAGCCACCGATGTTCTGTTGGAATTATTATGACTAAACTCTTGTCACCATCTCCACATCAGAGTCTGTCTTTCCTCCAGACTTGGGTTCCAATCTTGCCAGCACACATTGTGACAGTTCAGTTGATGTTTGTAGCCCCCCCCGGCCACCCTCAGGGTCGCTCGGCTCGCTGTCGTCTAGGTCCTCTTCACCCTGCGACCCCTCGGACCACCTCGACCGGTCGCCTGGGACCAACAACGGTGGTCAACCAGACGCTCCACACGAGTCCGTCTCCGTCTCCTCGCTGAACGCCCTCCTCGGGGTCCGACCCCATTAGCGGACGTCACAGCACCTCGTCCATCCTCTGTCTCGCTCTCCCGCCTTCTGCCCCCAAAACCCCGCGCATACAGTATCTTCAAATACACCAAAAACGTAACAACTATGCCAATTGGTTAATAACATATTTCTTATCACACTCTAAACCAAAACCAGCTGCTAGCGCAAACTTGCTCAGCGTTTAACACAACAAAGCCGCATTCCCCAGATTAACATAACAAAGAGGCCATTTTAATTAGCCTCCGCAGTAACATAAAAGTCAAAACCCCCTTACATGTTCAAACATCAAATTGGGGAAGAAACTTAATCTAAGTGACTTGGACTGTGGACTGATTGTTGGTGCCAGATGGAATGGTTTGAGTATCTCAGAAACTGCTGACCTCCTGGGATTTTCATGCATAGCACTCTCTAGAGTTTACAGAGAATGATGCAAAAAACAAAAAGCATCTAATGAGCAGTAGTTCTGTGGGCAAAAATGCCTTGTTATTGAGAAAGGTCAGAGGAGAATGGCCAGATTGGTTCAAGACGGCGCAAAAGGGACAGGAACTCAAATAACCACACACTACAACAGTGATGTGCAGAAGAGCATCTCTGAACGCACAACACATTGAACTTTGAAGTGGATGAGCTATGACATCAGGAGACCACAAGCATGCACTCAGTAGCCACTTTATTAGATACAGGAGATACCTAAAAACATGGTCACTGAGTGTACATTAAACATACAAGATGATGAAGAAAAGGAATATCAAAAGCACTTTCGGTGTATTCTCGCCAAAAAATAACTAGAGGAATAATCACAATGTATTCATCAAACATCTCCAAACAAGATACAATCCATCATGATGCATTTCAAATCATAGTCGGGGACTTCATCTAGGCCTGTTTGAAGAAAACCCTGCCCAATTATCATCAGCATATAACCTGTAGCACCAGAGGTCCCAACATACTTGTCCATTGTTAGACTAAGATAAGGAATGCCTACTGTTCCATGCCAAGGCTACATTTCAATAAATCAGATCACTTGGCTGTCCTTCTCCTAGCAGAGGCTAAAGAGCAAACTCCAGAGATTAGGATGACAAAGAGGTGGTCGCTGGAGGGAGGGGAGCAGCTGCCGGATTGCTTCAAGTCGGTGGACTGGGTTGTGCTCAAGAATTCATCTGTGGATCTGAATGAATACAGCAGGGTTGTCATTGACTTTATTAAAACAGTTGTGGACGAGTGTGCCCCCACAAAATCATTCAGAGTCTTCCCCAGCCAGAAGCCCTGGATGAACGACCAGATCCACATTCTGCTGAGGGCCAGATCAGAGGTTTTCACGTCTGGTGGCCAAAAGTGTTACAAAACATCCAGGTACAATCTCCAGAAAGCCATCACAGATGAAGTAGCAATTCCAGACTAAACTTTAATCAATGAAGAATGCTTGACAGTTGTGGCAAGGCTTAAATGCTATAATCTCTTACAAAGTAAAATCAAGCGACATAGACAACATCAGGGCTTCGCTTCCAGATGTTCAAATGAGCGTAATGCCTTCTATGCTTGCTTTGACCACTAAAATATGGAGAAAGCATTACAAATTCCCAGAGCCCCGATGATCCTGTGATTTTGGTCTCTGGGACGATGTGCAAGCAGGATGAGCTCACTAGAAGCATCCACCTGGCCAAGTACTAAAGACCTGTGCTGATCAACTGGCTGGAACATTCACTGAGATCTTTAACCTCTCACCTCTGCAGTCTGAGGTACTCACCTGCTTCAAGTGGGCCTCAATTATACTGTTTTCTAAGAAGTATGTGGTAACCTGCTTCAATGACTATCATGCAGAAGCAGCTACATCCACTGTGATGAAGTGTTTTGAGAGGTTGGTGATGAAACATCAACTCCTGCCTGAGAAGCAAATTGAATCCACTCCAATTTGCCTACTAACATAACGGGTTCCCAGCAGATGCCATCTCATTGGCTTTTCACTCAATCCTGAAGCATCTGGACAGCAAAGCTGCATACATCAGGATGCTCTTTATCGAATACAGCTTGGCATTCGATACCATCATCATATCAAGCTTCAAGACCTTGCCTCAATACCTCCTTGTTCAATTGGATCCTCGATTTCCACACTTGCCAACCCCAGTCAGTTTGTATTGGCAATAACATCTCCTCCACAACCTCCATCGGCACAGGTGCACCACAGGGCTGTGTGCTTAGCCGCCCCTGCTCTATTCACTATGCACTTATCACTATGTGACAAAGCACAGCTCCAACATCATATTCAAGTTTGCCTGCAACACCACGGTCATAGGCCGAATCAAAAGTTGTGATAAATCAGCGTATGAGAGGGAGATTGAAAATCTGGCTGAGTGGTGACACAACAACAACCTCTTAGTCAATGTCAGCAAGACCAAGCAGCTGATCATTGACTTCAGGAGGAGGAAACCAGAGGTCCATGAGCCAGTCCTCATTGGAAGATCAGAGGCGGAGAGGGTCAGCACGTAAGTGCAATTACAAAGGAAGCATGGAAGCGCCTTTACTTTCTTAGGAGCCTGTAAAGATTCAGCATGACATGTAAAACTTTGACAAACTTTTATAGATACGGGGTAGAGAGTATATGGATTGGCTGCATCACAGTCTGATATGGCCAATGCCCTTGAACAGTAAGTCCAACAAAAAGTAGTAGATACGGCCCAGTCCATCATGGGTAAAGCTCTCCCCACCATTCAGCACATCTACACGGAGCGTTGTTGCGGGAAAGCAGTATGCATCATCAGGGACCCCCACCACGTAAGTTATGCTCTCTTCTCACTGCTGCCATCAGGAAGAAGGTGCAAGAACCTCAAGACAGGTTCAGGAACAGTAATTACCCCTCAACCATCAGGATCTTGAACCAGAGGGGATAACTTCACTCAACTTCACTCGCCTCATTACTGAAATGTTCCTGCAACTTATGGACTCACTTTCAAGGACCCTTCATCTCAAATTCTTGATGTTTATTGCTTATTTATTTTTAGTATTATTTCTTTATTTTTGCACAGTTTGTTGTCTTTTGCACACTGTTTGAACACCCAAGTTGGTGGGGTCCTTCATTGATTCTTATTCTATTATAGATTTATTGAGTATGCCCACAAGAAAATGAATCTCAGAGCTGTATAGAGTGACATATATGTACTTCGATAATAAATTTTCTTTGAACTTTGAACATCATTCCCTGCACTGCTACAGTACTATCAATTTGATTTGTGTTTGATATGGAAGAAAATCACGTTCACAAGTTGACTCCAATAGTAGTAATTGGAAGAAATGTTAACAAGTTCTAGTTGTTGGACATTTCTCTCTCTCTTTTTTTGAAATAGTTTTCATTTTGCATTTTCTATCCCCATGTTAAACATTTCAATTTCATTGAAGATTTTGGTTCAGTTATTTCCCCACTTGTGACAGCCTTTCTGCTCATTATTCTTCATTGTGTTCCTTGGACTTTTTGTTATTTTCAATCACTGATCAACAACACTAACCAGACTTTATTTTTAAAAGCACAAGAGATTCTGCAGACTCTGGAAATCCAGAGAAACACATATACACAGACACACACAAAATGCTGGAGAAACTCAACTGGTCAGGCAGTATTTATTTTCAAAAAGCTAAAAGCATTTTTATCCCATTGTAAAATGTAAAATGATGCTTCAGAATACTTAGGGTTTGGTCAGGCTTGTGATGAGTTGTTTCAGATTTCATCTCAAGTATTTTCTTTCCTTCTGAATGGTTGCAGACACAAAGTAATTATCTAGCTATTACTACAGTGTTCCTGGCAAAACAAAGGGCAATTTATCAAATTGAAAATATTTCACAAAACTCTGCAATTATGTAAATATCCAAGGAAAATCAATACCAATTTAAGTAATTTTTCCTTTGCTGCTCGATCCACAGTAACATAGTTAGCTCTGGTTTATGTAAGTGCACTGGTCAGACTGTCCTGGGTGTCACACAACAGCAGATCCCGTGTTGTCTATCTGAATTACCAAAGCTCACTGTAGTGAGGCAGGAGTAGTTTGTGTTGAATCTGTTTGTGAACAGGGAATTTTTGAGGACTAGAATACAAAAGCAAGGATGTAACATTGAGACTTTATAAAGCACTGGTGAGGCCTCACTTGGAGTACTGTGAGCAGTTTTGGTTTCTTTATCTTAGAAAGGATGTGCTGAAACTGGAGAGGGTTCAAAGGAGGTTCACAAAAATGATTCCAGGTTTGAATAGCATGTCATATGAAGAGCATCTGATAGCTCTGGGCCTGTATTCACTGGAATTCAGAAGAATGAGGGATGGCCTCATTGAAATCTATCAAATGGTGAAAGGCCTTGATAGAGCGGATGTGGAGACTACTACTACGTCAACTCAGGCCTAGGGGACCGGCATCGGGCACGATGACAGACTCTCCACTTCTCCCTCTCCCTCATCAGTGTGTTCAGTTGACCTACATTAGCCGTGCCACTGTCTTCTAGGAGCGTGTTGACCATAGTCTTGGGAGGGCGCCCAGGGTTCATCCTCCCGTGCTTGGGCTGCCATACGATGACTAGGCTGGCAGGTAGCTCGGGATGGCGTAGACAGTGCCCCGCTAGTTGCAGTCTTCTCGCCTCGATTTTGTGGATGTGGAGAGGATGTTTCTAATGGTGGGAGAGTCTAAGACCGGAGAACACAGCCTCAGAATAGAGGGCTGTCCTTTTAGAACAAAGATGAGGAGGAATTTCTTTGCCAGAGGGTGATGAATCTGTGGAATTAATTACCACAGGCAGCTGTGGAGGCCAAATTTTTATGTACATCTAAGGCAGCGGTTGATAGATTCTTGATTGGTCAGGGCATGAAAGGGATACAGGGGGAAGGCAGGAGGTTTAGGCTGAGAGGAAAATTGTATCAGCCATGATGAAATAGCGAAGCAGACTCAATGGGCTAAATGGCCTAATTCTGCTCCTATATCTTATGAACTTATGGTCTTAAAAACATGAGAATGCTTTTTCATTCACTGATTACAGGCATCACATATATAATCCATCCTTAATTTCCCCTAAACTGAGGTAATCAGGCAATGGCATAGGCAGGTTTGGTATCACATACTTTATTAGCTATCTCCCCACTGAGTGTATGTTTATGACGTTCTGCTGCTGTAGCCCATCTACTTCAAGGTTCAATGTGTTGTGCATTCAGTGATGCTCTTCTGCACACCACTAGTTTAACACATGGTTATTTGATATGTGGTCACCCTTCTGTCAGCTTGAACCAGTCTGGCCATTTTCCTCTGACCTCTCTCATTAACAAGGCATTTTCACCCATGGATCTGCTGCTGACTGGATGTTTTTTCTTTGCTTTTCACACTATTCTCTGTAAATGCTAGAGACTGTTGTGCATGAAAATCCCAGGAGATCAGCAGTTTCTGAGATACTCAAACCACCCCATCTGACACCAACAATCATTCCACAGTCAAAGTCACTTAGATCACATTTCTTCATCGTTCTGATGTTCGATCTGAACAAAAACTGAACCTCTCAACCATGTCTGCATGCTTTTATGCACTAAGTTGCTGCCACATGATTGGCTGATTAGATATTTGCATTAATGAGCAGGTGTACAAGTGTACTTAATAAAGTGGCCACTGAGTGTATAGGTCAGAGTAGGTAAGAATGGCAGATCTCCTTGCCTGAAGACATAGAGGAATGTGATGGGTTTTACACTGACCCAAACGTGATTGAGACTTGATTTCCTTTAAATTCCTCATTTAATTTTGTCTATTTAAATTGTCCACCAGTCATTGTAGGTCTCAATCTTGTACCTCTGGATCAATGATCCAGAATACTGAGTGCCAGTCCATGCAGGCAGCACGGCCGCGTAACGGATAGTGTAACCCTATTACAGTGCCAGTGACCCAGGTTCAATTTCACCATTAGTAGTATCATCACCACCTGGTCCATGCCACCTTCTCACAGCTACCATTGGGCAGAAGGTACAGAAGCCTGAAATCCCACACCACCAGGTTCTGTACTGCTGCCACAAAAAAAAAATTCACGACATATGTGAGTGATGATAAACCTGATTCTGAGATGAGTCTCTGTTGTGGATTAAGAATGGGAACGGGGCAGGGAGAGGGGAATCATGGTTGGAAAAAGGGAAAGGAGAGAGGGGAGGGAGCAGGAAGCATCAGAGAGACATTCTGAAAAGATTAATGTACTGATTGCTTGGAATGAAATGACTTTTCCTGGTGCCACAGGATTCGGTGTGTTTGCATCTGTGCCACCCCCTGTCCCTGGCACTCCTTCTTTTCCACCTGTGCCACACCCCTCCCACGGCACTCCACCCTTGCCATTTCCCAACATCCTTTGCCCCCGTCACATTTACAAACTCACTCTCTGCTCCATGTTATTGCAACACCACTCGACCAGTCTTACCAGTCAAGCAGCAACACACCCAAAATGCTGAAGGAGGGTTTACTTTCCAGTCCTAATGAAGGGTCTCAGTCCAAAACATTGAATGTTTATTCATTTCCATAGATGCTGCCTGATCTGCTGAGTTCCTCCAGCATTTTGTGTGTGTTGCTCTCGTTTTCCAGCTTCTGCAGAATCTCTTGTGTTTATGATTTGTAGAGAGAGAAGTGGAATTAACATCTCAAGTCTGAAGCATTAGCTGGTCCACTTTCCACAGATGTTCCCTGACCATCTGAGCCAATCATTTTTATTTGTTTTATCTCAGAATCCTGGCATCTGCAGCCTCAGATTTTTCAAAAAGTGATAAGCAGCCGCAGAGATAAATTGAATAAATCCACTGAGCTCTTCTGAGTTTCAAAGGCAGAAGATGATCCTGCTGAGATGTTTGGATGATAAAAGGATTTGACAAAATGGATGCTGAGCAGCAATATCCTCAGGTAGAGAAAGATTTTTCCATGTGCTCAGGTGTTGGTTCTGTGCATCCCATTAGCTTTCCTTGACATCCTTCACGCTCTGGGTGCTCTTCATGTTGCCTGTGATGTGCTGCTGTGCTCACTGCCTCCAAATTATGGTTATGGACTTGTTCCACGTGTCCCAATACAATCATTACATTTCCCCATTATGCAGTTGACAAGCAAGTATACAGGTTCAGCATTGTTTTTGGCTTGTGTCTATGTTCAAGGAGCAATTTTGCAAAATAAAAACATTCCTGTATGCCACAGATGGATAATAAGCTTCAGAGATGTTCTTACTGGTTAATTGACTCATCCTGCTGGTAGCTATGACAGGTGTATCAAAAGCATATGATGTCTCTATGTTTGTTGCATAATAAACCATTTGAAATGGTCTTTAACCATCTTGTTTTGGCTGGAAAAAGGGGTCTGTGCCTGTGACCCTGTCACAGAGATCCTGGAAACTGCAATTTCATCTGTAGGACACAAATTATCTCCACAGTAGACAGACCAGGTCTGCATTAAAGCAAGTTGGCCAAGACAACAGAGTTGCTGTGGAATTGACTTTACACAAACAAGGTGAGAGGTCAGGTATCCTGACCTATCCTCCATATACCTGTCTAGTAATCTCTTAAACTTCTCTAGTGTATCTGCCACCACCACTGACTCAGGCAGTGCATTCCACGCACCAACCACTCTCTGAGTTAAAAACCTTCCTCTAATATCCCGCTTGAACTTCCCACCCCTTACCTTAAAGCCATGTCCTCTTGTATTGAGCAGTGGTGCCCTGGGGATGAGGCGCTGGATATCCAGTCTATCTATTCCTCTTATTATCTTGTACACCTCTATCATGTCTCCTTTCATCCTCCTTCTCTCCAAGGAGTAAAGCCCTAGCTCCCTTAATCTCTGATCATAATGCATACTCTCTAAACCAGGCAGCATCCTGGTAAATCTCCTCTGTACCCTTTCCAATACTTCCACATCCTTCCTATAGTGAGGCGACCAGAATTGGACACAGTACTCCAAGTGTGGCCTAACCAGAGTTTTATAGAGCTGCATCATTACATCGAGACTCTTAAACTCTATCCCTCGACTTATGAAAGCTAACACCCCATAAGCTTTCTTAACTACCCTGTCCACCTGTGAGGCAACTTTCAGAGATCTGTGGACATGTACCCCCAGATCCCTCTGCTCCTCCACACTACCAAGTATCCTGCCATTTACCTTGTACTCTGCCTTGGAGTTTGTCCTTCCAAAGTGTACCACCTCACACTTCTCTGGGTTGAACTCCATCTGCCACTTCTCAGCCCACTTCTGCATCCTATCAATGTCTCTCTGAAATCTTTGACAATCCTCTACACTATCTACAACACCACCAACCTTTGTGTCGTCTGCAAACTTGCCAACCCACCCTTCTACCCCCACATCCAGGTCATTAATAAAAATCACGAAAAGTAGAGGTCCCAGAACAGATCCTTGTGGGACACCACTAGTCACAACCCTCCAATCTGAATGTACTCCCTCCACCACGACCCTCTGCCTTCGGCAGGCAAGCCAATTCTGAATCCACCTGGCCAAACTTCCCTGGATCCCATGCCTTCTGACTTTCTGAATGGAACCTTTCCATGTGGAACCTTGTCAAATGCCTTACTAAAATCCATATAGATCACATCCACAGCACTACCCTCATCTATATGCCTGGTCACCTCCTCAAAGAACTCTATCAGGCTTGTTAGACACGATCTGCCCTTCACAAAGCCATGCTGACTGTCCCTGATCAGACCATGATTCTCTAAGTGCCCAGGGACCTTATCTCTAAGAATCTTTTCCAACAGCTTTCCCACCACAGACGTAAGGCTCACTGGTCTATAATTATCCAGACTATCCCTACTACCTTTTTTGAACAAGGGGACAACATTCGCCTCCCTCCTATCCTCCGTTACCATTCCCGTGGACAACGAGGACATAAAGATCCTACCCAAAGGTTCAGCAATCTCTTCCCTCGCCTCATGGAGCAGCCTGGGGAATATTCCATCAGGCCCCGGGGACTTATCCATCCTAATGTATTTTAACAACTCCAACACCTCCCCTCCCTTAATGTCAACATGCTCCAGAACATCAACCTCACTCATATTGTGCTCACCATCAAGTTCCCTCTCATTGGTGAATACTGAAGAGAAGTATTCACATGGACCTCACTCACTTCCACAGCCTCCAGGCACATCTTCCCACCTTTATCTCTAATCGGTCCTACCTTCACTCCTGTCATCATTTTTTTCTTCACATAATTGAAGAATGCCTTGAGGTTTTCCTTTACCCTACTCGCCAAGGCCTTCTCATGCCCCCTTCTTGCTCTTCTCAGCCCCTTCTTAAGCTCCTTTCTTGTTTCCCTATATTCCTCAATAGACCCATCTGATCCTTGCTTCCTAAACCTCATGTATGCTGCCTTCTTCCACCTGACTAGATTTTCCACCTCACTTGTCACCCATGGTTCCTTCACCCTACCATTCTTTATCTTCCTCACCGGACAAATTTATCCCTAACATCCTGCAAGAGATCTCTAAACATCGACCACATGTCCATAGTACATTTCCATGCAAAAACATCATCCCAATTCACACCCGCAAGTTCTAGCCTTATAGCCTCATAATTTGCCCTTCCCCAATTAAAAATTTTCCTGTCCTCTCTGATTCTATCCTTTTCCATGATAATGCTAAAGGCCAGGGAGCGGTGGTCATTGTCCCCCAGATGCTCACCCACTGAGAGATCTGTGACCTGACCCGGTTCATTACCTAGTACTAGATCTAGTATGGCATTCCCCCTAGTCGGCCTGTCCACATACCATGACAGGAATCCATCCTGGACACACTTAACAAACTCTGCCCCATCTAAATCCTTGGAACTAATCAGGTGCCAATCAATATTAGGGAAGTTAAAGTCACCCACATTTTTGCACCTTTCCAAAATCTGCCTCCCAATCTGCTCCTCTGTATCTCTGTTGCTACCAGGGGACCTATAGAATACTCCCAATAGAGTAACTGCTCCCTTCCTGTTCCTGACTTCCACCCATACTGACTCAAAAGAGGATCCTGCTACATTACCCACCCTTTCTGTAGCTGTAAGTGTCCCTGACCAGTAATGCAACCTCTCCTCCCCTTTTTCTGCCCTCTCTATCCCTTTTAAAGCACTGAAATCCAGGAATATTGAGAATCCATTCCTGCCCTGGTGCCAGCCAAGTCTCTGTAATGGCCACTACATCATAATTCCATGTATGTATCCATGCTCTCAGTTCATCACCTTTGTTCCTGATGCTTCTTGCATTGAGGTACACACATTTCAGCCCTTCTACCTTACTGTCTTTACACCGTTTATTCTGTTTCTCTTTCCTCAAAGCCTCTCTATATGTTAGATCTGGCTTTACTCCATGCACTTCTTTCACTGCTCTATCGCTCTGGGTCCCATCCCCCTCACAAATTAGTTTAAATGTTGAGAACATGAGTTGCAGCATCTTTGAAAGTGACCTTCTTTGACCCAGGACAGATCCTTTGAAATGAGAACGCCGAGGAATTTAAAGTTACTGACCTTCTCCACCTCTGATCCCCTGATGAGGACTGGCTCATGGACTCTGGTTTCCTCCTCCTGTAGTTTATAATCTTATTAAAACAAATTCAGTGATTTAGCCTCCTCAAACTTCTGCGGTAGAGAATTACACAGGTATATCATCCCCTAAGTGAGGAAATTTCTTCTCATCTTTGTTTTGATTGCCCACCATCCAGATCATGCTCTCTTCTCAATGCTGCCATCAGGAAGGAAGTGCAGGAGCCCTATGTCCCACATCACCAGGTGCAGGAACAGCTATTATCCTTCAACCATCAGGCTCCTGAAACAACATGGATAACTTCACTCAGCACAACACTGAACTGATTCCACAACGTGGACTCACTTTCAAGGACTCTCGTTCTCAGTATTATTTAGTTTTATTTGCATAGTTCTTCTTCTTTTGCACATTGGTTGTTTGTCCATCTTTGTAAGTAGTTTTCCATTGATTCTATTGTATTTCTTTGTTTTCCTGTGAATGCCCACAAGAAAATAAATCTCAAGGTGACATATACAGTACGTACTTTGATAATACATTTGCTTTAAACTTTGAGATGTGTTGCTGCACATCTTGCAACTGTGAGCCCCTTCTTCCAGAGCCCTACTTGGGGGAAACAGCCAGTCTGTCTGGCCCTGTAAGAATTTGTACATTTCAAGATGCACCTCTCACATTCTTCTCAACTCCAATAAACACGGACCTGTTTGACTCATCTCCTCTTGAGTGACAGTCCTGCCATCGCAGGAACCAATCCAGTGAACTTCCGCAGCTCCCCTCTTAGGTAAAGGCAATAAGACCATAAGACGTGGGATCAGAATTAGGCCATTCAGCTCATTGAGTCTGTTCTGTTATTCCATCATGGCTAATTTACTATCCATCTCAACCCCATTCTCCTGCCTTCTCCCTATAACCTTTGAAGTCTTTACTAGTCGAGAACCTATCAACCTCTGATTTAAATATACCAATGACTTGGCCTCCTGTGACAATGAATACGATAGATTCACCACCATCTGGCTAAAGAAATTTCCCCTCATTTCTGTTCTAAGGGGACATCCTTGTATTCTGAGGCTGTACCCTCCCACTATATGAAACATCCACTCCACATCCACTCAGTCTAGGCCTTTCAATATTCAATAAGACCATAAGACAAAGGAGCAGAAGTCGGCCATTCAGCCCATCGAGTCTGCTCCGCCATTTTATCATGAGCTGATCCATTCTCCCATTTAGTCCCACTCCCCTGCCTTCTCACCATAACCTTTGATGCCCTGGCTGCTCAGATTCCTATCAATCTCTGCCTTAAATACACCCAATGACTTGGCCTCCACTGCTGCCCATGGCAACAAGTTCCATAGATTCACCACCCTCTGGCTAAAAAAACTTCTTCGCATTTCTGTTCTGAATGGGTGCCCTTCAATCCTTAAGTCATGCCCTCTCCTACTAGACTCCCCCATCATGGGAAACAACTTTGCCACATCCACTCTGTCCATGCCTTTCAACATTCAAAATGTTTCTATGAGGTCTCCCCTCATTCTTCTGAACTCCAAGGAATACAGTCCAAGAGTGGACAAACGTTCCTCATATGTTAACCTTCTCATTCCCGGAATCATTCTAGTGAATCTTTTCTGTACCCTGCCCAACGTCAGCACATCCTTTCTTAAATAAGGAGACCAAAACTGCCCACAGTACTCCAAGTGAGGTCTCTCCAGCGCCTTATAGAGCCTCAACATCACATCCCTACTCCTATACTCTATTCCTCTAGAAATGAATGCCAACATTACATTCACCTTCTTCACCACCGACTCAACCTGGAGGTTAGCCTTAAGGGTATCCTGTACAAGGACTCCCAAGTCCCATTGCATCCCAGAACTTTGAATTCTTTCCCCATTTAAATAATAGTCTGCCCGTTTATTTTTTCTGCCAAAGTGCATAATCATACACTTTCCAACATTGTATTTCATTTGCCACTTCTTTGCCCATTCTCCCAATCTATCCAAGTCTCTCTGCAGACTCTCCGTTTCCTCAGCACTACCAGCCCCTCCACCTATCTTCGTATTATCAGCAAAAATAGCCACAAAGCCATCTATTCCATAATCCAAATCATTGATGTACAATGTAAAACGAAGCAGCCCCAACACTGATTCCTGTGGAACACCACTGGTAACCAGCAGCTAACCAGAATAGGATCCCTTTATTTCTACTCTCTGTTTCCTACCAATCAGCCAACGCTCTATCCACGTATGCAACTTTCCCGTAATTCCATGGGCTCTTATCTTGTTAAGTAGCCTCATGTGTGGCGCCTTGTCAAAGGCCTTCTGAAAATCGAAATATACAACATCCACTGCATCTCCCTTGTCTAACCTACTTGTAATTTCCTCAAAAAATTGTAATAGGTTTGTCAGGCAGGATTTTCCTTTAAGGAATCCATGCTGAGTTCTGCCTATCTTGTCACATGCCTCCAGGTACTCTGTAACCTCATCCCTGACAATCAACTCCAACAACTTCCCAACCACGGATGTCAAGCTAACAGGTCTATAATTTCCTTTTTGCTTCCTTGCCCCCTTCTTAAATAGCGGAGTGACATTTGCAATCTTCCAGTCCTCCGGAACCATGCCAGAATCTATCGACTTTTGAAAGATCATCGCTAATGCCTCCGCAATCTCCACAGCTACTTCCTTCAGAACACGAGGGTGCATTCCATATGGTCCGGGAGATTTATCTACCTTTAGACTATTCAGCTTCCTGAGTACTTTCTCTGTCGTAATTGTGACTGCGCACACTTCTCTTCCCTGCCACCCCAAGTGTCTGGTATACTGCTGATGTCTTCCTCAGTGAAGACTGATGCAAAATACTCGTTCAGTTCCTCTGCCATCTCCTTATCTCCCATTACAATTTCTCCAGCATCATTTTCTATCAGTCCTATATCTACTCTCACCTGTCTTTTACTCTTTATATACTTGAAAAAGCTTTTGGTATCCTCTTTGATATTATCTGCTAGCTTCCTTTCATAGTTAATCTTTTCCCTCTTAATGACTACCTTAGTTTCCTTTTGTAAGCTTTTAAAAACTTCCCAATCCTCTGTCTTCCCACTAATTTTTGCTTCCTTGTATGCCCTCTCCTTTCCTTTAACTTTGGCTTTGACTTCTCTTGTCAGCCACGGTTGCATCCTTTTACCATTCGAAAATTTCTTCTTTTTTGGAATATACCTGTCTTGCACCTTCCTCACTTCTCGCATAAACTCCAGCCACTGCTGTTCTGCCGTCCTTCCCGTCAGTGCCCCTTTCCAGTCAACTTTGGCCAGTTCCTCTCTCATGCCACTGTAATTTCCTTTACTCCACTGAAATATCGACACATCGGATTTCGATTTCTCTTTTTCAAATTTCACAGTGAAATCAATCATGTTATGATCACTGCCTTCACCTCAAACTCTCTAATCACCTCCGGTTCATTACACAATACCCAATCCAGTACAGCCGATCCCCTAGTGGGCTCAACAACAAGCTGTTCTAAAAAGCTATCTCGCAGACATTCTACAAATTCTCTCTCTTGAGATCCAGTGCTGACCTGATTTTCCCAATCCACTCACATGTTAAAATCCCCCACAATTATCATAACACTGCCCTTCTGACAAGCCTTTTCTATTTCCTGTTGTAATTTGTAGTCCACATCACTGCAGCTGTTTGGAGGCCTATAAATAACTGCCATCAGGGTCCTTTTACCCCTGCAATTCCTTAGCTCAACCCATAAAGATTCTGCACCTTCCGATCCTATATCGCCACTTTCTAATGATTTAATATCATTTCTTACCAATAAAGCCATGCCTTCCCCTCTGCCTACCTTCCTATCCTTCTGATACACCGTGTATCCTTGGACATTCAGCTCCCAGAGACATGCATCCTTTAGCCACGTCTCAGTGATGGCCACAATATCATACCTGCTAATCTGTAGCTGTATGACAAGATCATCCACCTCATTCCTTATGCTGCGTGCATTTAAATATAACACCTTAAGACCAGTATTTGGTACTTTTCACTTTATTGCACGGCAACTCATCCCAATAGCTACAAATTTGCCCCATCACCTCCCTGTCTTTCCTGACATCTTCACTGCTCACTATCTTAGATTTATTTCTGTTTTCCCCTTCCTACACTCTGTCATTCCGGTTCCCATACCCCTGCCAAATTAGTTTAAACCCTCCCTAACAGCTCTATTAAACTTCCCCGCCAGGATATTGGTCTCCTTCGGGTTCAGGTGTAACCTGTCCTTTTTGAACAGGTCATACTTCCTCCAGAAGAGATCCCAATTATCCAAGAATCTGAAGCCCTGCCCTCTGCACCAGTCTCTCAGCCACGCATTCATCTGCCTGATCCGACTATTCTTGCCCTCCAATAGGTTGGTTCCAATGAGGAATAGGTTCCAATGAGATCCTCTCCTCGTTCTTCTAAACTCCAGTGAGTACAGGCCTAGAGCCACTAAATGCTCCTCGTACGGTAACCCTGTCATCCCCGGGATTATTCCCATGAGCCCCCTCTGGATAGACCCCAGGTATGGTCTCACCAAGTTCCTGTATACTTGAAGAAAGAAATCCATAATCCAGTACTCACAACCTCTTGCAATGAAATCCAACAAATTGTATCTTGCTTGCAATGACTGAGCAGGTGCAGATAATATGAAGATAGATGGAGGGGTAGGTAGTGCTGAAGAAGCAATGCGATTGCAGAAGGACTTGGACAAATTGGAAGAATGGACAAAAAAGTGGCAGATGAAATAGTGTTGGGATGATAATGCATTTTGGTAAAAGGAACAATCTTGCCGACTATTATCTGAATGGGGAGAAAGTTCAAGCATCAGAGGTGCAGAGGAGTCCTCGTGCAGGACTCCCAGGAGGTTAATTTACTGTCATGGTCTGGTCCGTGAAGTCCGGATTCCGGTGCACGGTCTGGTCCATTGTTCCTTATTCCAGGTTTTCTGGTTTTCCCTTTTTCTGTTAGGTGCTCTAATTGAGGCAGCTGATTCACATTTTGGGCTGGCTACATAAATAGCTCCTTGGTTCAGCTTTAGTTGCTGAACTGTGGTGTTTGAGTGTTAAATGTTGTGAGTCGGAGAGTCGGAGAGTCGGAGCTGAGTGTGGAGCTCACTGGAAAATGGTGGAGCGAGAGAACATCAAGGAAAGAGACAAGCTGTGGAAGGAAGTTTTTGGTGAGAGTGGAAGTGAACTAGAGATGGAGGTTGGTGGGAAAGAGGAGTGGAATGGAAAGAGGAAGAAAAGACAGCAGAGGTAGGGGATATCAAACTCTGAGGAGTCAGTGGATGATCAAAACAGGACAGCAAAACAATGGAAAAAAGATAAAATTATAAAACTAAGTGAAGACGGGGTGTCTTTTAGTGATTGGAACCTGATTTGTTTGATGAAGATGCTCAACAAAATTGTAGGCGAGATTAAAAGAGCAAAGATTTTACAAAATGGATTGCTATTAGTGATTTGTTGGGATAGTGCTCAGCAAGGCAAAGTGATAAGATTATATAAAATAGATGGCAAAGAAGTACAATGCTCAATACCCAACAATAGAAAGTGGACTAGAGGAGTTATTTTGGGGATACCAACAGAAGTTACAATGGATGAGATTAAACAGAACATAAAAGGAGCAAAAATTATTGAGGCCAAATGTTTGAAAGTTACAAGAAATGGGAAAAAGTGTGATAGTTTATCAGTAATGATTATCTTTGATGAAGAGAGATTGCCGACTAATGTTTAGTTAGGGTATATGTGTTATGCGGTTAGAATATATATACCACCGCCTTTAAGATGCTATAAATGTCAGAAATTCGGGCACATTGTGGTGGTCTGCAGAGGAAAACAAAGATGTGGGAGATATGTTGGAGAACATGAATATGGGAAATGTGAAGCGGGAGCTAGACTGGAATGCTGCAATTGTGGTGAGGAACACAGCGCAGCTTATCGAGGGTGCATTAATAGCAAGGAGGCGGCTGAGATACAATATGTA